>NC_069501.1:482097008-482374489 GCF_027579735.1 Bombina bombina | reverse complement strand
GGTTCTGAACCAAAAATGGGCCGGCTCTTAAGCTTTACATTCCTTCTAAAATAAAGATAGCAAGAGAACGAAGAAACATTGATAATGGGAGTAAATCAGAAAGTTGCTTAAAATTGCATGCTCTATCTGAATCATTAAAGAAAAAAAATGGGTTTAGTATCCCTTTAATTTTCACAATATTAGCCAACCGCATTTTGATAGACGAGGTGAGGCATAAACTGTATGAAGTTTCATAAGCTCTTTCTTTCTAAAGTGCTGTTAAGCGACAGTCTAGTCAGAATTAAACTTTCATGATTCAGATAGGGCATGCAATTTTAAATAACTTTCCAATTTACTTTTATCATCAAACTTGCTTTGTTCTCTTGGCATTTTGTTGTTAGAAGCTAAACTTAGGTAGGCTCATATACTTATTTTTAAGCTCTTGAAGGCCGCCTCTTATCTCAGTGAATGTTTAAAGGTTTTAACAAATAGATAGTGCTAGTTCACGTGTGCCATATAGATAACATTGTGCTCACTCCTGTGTAGTTATTTATGAGTCAGCACTGATCAACCCACTTGGCCCCTATAAATGTTACCTTGCATACCATGACTATATTTATAGTGCTGCACAATCTGTTGGCGCTGTACAAATCACTGATAATAATAATTGGCTAAAATGCAAGTCTGTCAAAAGAACTGATATAAGGGGCAGTCTGCAGAGGCTTAGATACAAGGTCTAATCACAAAAATCAAAAGTAAATTAATATAACTGTGTTGGTTATGCAAAACTGGGGAATGGGTAATTAAGGGATTATCTATCTTTCGAAACAATAACAATTCTGGAGTAGACTGTCCCTTTAAGGATCAATACATTTGTACCAAGCATATCATTTTGTTTGGTTTAGCAGGGAGTAACCGCATAACTAAGACATTAATATATAAGTATTCCAACTGATAAGCTGTTCAATAAAATGCTTATTTTCTCTTGTGATCTTGATTTTATGTTTTAGCCTGTATTAAAAGGGACAGTCTAGTCAAAATTAAACTTTCATGATTCAGATAGGGCATGTCATTTTAAAGAACTTTCCAATTTACTTCTCTTATCTAATTTGCTCAATTCTTTAGATATCCTTTGTTGAAGAAATAGCAATGCACACGTGTGAGCCAATCACACAAGGCCTCTAGGTGCAGCAACCAATCAGCAGCTACTGAGCATATCTAGATATGCTTTTCAGCAAGTGATATCAAGAGAATGAAGCAAATTACATAATAGAAGTAAATTAGAAAGTTGTTTAAAATGACATGCTCTTTCTAAATCACGAAAGAAAAAAATTGGCTTTCATGTCCCTTTAACTAAACATTTGTCAATAATAAAGTGCATTGAAAAATATATTTTTACCTTTCTTATGTATTTCTACATCTATGCATTTAAATATGCTTAACGAATAGTTTATGCTTTTTTATGCATTTTCCAATGAGGATGTTGGTACTAGGTAGTTTATAATTGACATTTTGGAGAACATTGTGTCTGTTGCTAGCTTTATGTTGCAATGTTGTCTAAACCCCTGAGAATGCAAATTCGAATATAAAAGTTATAGTAATGTGTAAATCTGTTCATGGTTTTCTATTTCTATTTAGCAGGTCAGTTTTAGGTTGTGTGTAAACTGTTGTTAAGGGAAGTACTGCCAGATTATGCAGACTGGTTTATTAGGCTTTAATAAAAGCTTCTCTTAAAAAAACACACACACACACACACACATATATGTATGTGTATATATATATATATATATATATATATATATATATAACCGTTTTGAGTGGTCAGTAATTCCATTAAGATTTCTGGGCCTTAATAACAACTGAGCGGTTTGAATATTATGTTGATTTGCAAGGTCTCTATGTACACATGAACTAATGCCCTCTAGCTGTTAAAACCGGTTAAATGCATTCAGATAAGAGGCAGCCTTCAGGGGCTTAGAAATTAGCATATGAGCCTACCTAGGTTTAGCTTTCCACTAAGAATACCAAGAGAACAAAGCAAATGCCAAATGACATGCCCCATCTGAATCATAAACATTTATTTTTGACTAGACTGTCCCTTTAAAGGGACACTGAACCCAAATTTTTTCTTTCATGTTTTAGATAGAGCATGCAATTTTAAGCAACTTTCTAATTTACTCCTATTATCAATTTTTTTTCATTCTCTTGCTATCTTTATTTGAAAAGCAAGAACAACCTGGGTTGTGCTTGCTGATTGATAGCTAAATTCACCCACCATTAAACAAGTGCTGTCCAGTGTACTGAACCAAAACTTGTCTGGCTCCTTGGCTTAGATGCCTTCTTTTTTAAATAAAGATAGCAAGAGAACAAAGAAAAAATTATAATAGGAGTAAATTAGAAAGTTGCTTAAAATTGCATGTTCTATCATCATCAATCATGAAACAATATGGATTTAGTATCCCTTTAAGGAAAGGGTGGTTTAATCATGTAACACACCTCTAATACAGTTGGTAAGAACAAATATTGTAAGAGAATTCAAGAGATATGCATGAGGCTTTCCTAAGAATGAATTAATCAAACATACACTTCTGAAGAAAACATGGGCAGACATGATGGGCCTTTTGGTTCTAAGCCCATCTTTCTACGTTTACTATTCTTGAAATGTCTTAAAATACCACCTTAATACTGAGTTCATCTGTCAAGTAATGTCTTTATATTACGGTAACTGTGACTGATCCAATCTTATGTGCAGCCATGAGCAGAGATACCAGAAAGCTAAAAGGCTAGAATGGTTGAGAGACACAGTTATGGGAAAGAAGCCAACCTCTTGAACTGTAGCAATTATTTTTTTTTTTAAATATAAAAAAGGTACAATGCACAGTGCAATATAGAACTCCTATACATGTGTCATTCTGATTAATTCAATAGCATTCCAAAAAAGAATCTAAGCAAAACAGATATATGTTCCCAAGAGAATATAACACATGACTACAAATTTTGAGCGTGTGTTTGCTAGAACAATAGAATACCTGTATTTCTGAGAACAGAATAATATTATATGAGGGGGGGGGAACATCACTAGATTGTATCTTATATAAGCAAATCTATTGTTTTGGCTTTAATATAATAAAAAAGAAATTACAGGAGCTATAAATAGGGGTATTTTGCTTAATTCTTTTTTTTTCCTGTAAAGTTATGGTTATCATAAACAAAGTGAGATTTTTTTTAATGTTGGGGATAAATTAGAAAAAAAAAATAAAACAAATGTGCTGAGTTTCTTCATCCTTGAATAGAAGGGTGACAGACTTTTAGGGGTTAAGAGAGTCAGTGAACCCCCGGTTAATGAGTAGAAATCCAGCAGGCAGTGTAAGATAAATGGCGCTCTCTCTGTTTCTGCTAGAGTCAGCATGAACAACGGCCCCGCGGCTTGTTTGTGGCAAATGGAGTGCGCGAAATATCAAAGGGCAGTGATCCAGAAGAAGACCAGCTTTGACAAATTTTAAATTGGCCAGAAAGAAAAACCAGCAGACATTATGCAATACCCTGCGTTCTGCAATCTCCTCTCTCCCTGACTGTACTAAATTAGTAGCCAAACATCGTGAGTAAACAGATGAAGTGGTGAGCAATTTTGGATGGTCTAAGGGAGATATGCTGATCGTTTTGCTAAGGGTTTGTGATATACATGTTAACTTTGATGTTAAATAAGCAGATTCCCTCATTTTAATGGGAAAAAAACTAGAAGTTCAATACAATAATATATAGGTTTTGTTTCTTTTTTCCATTAAATGAGGGAAATCTGCTTTATAGTCAATTTAAAGTCCAACCCATTATAGTATCTTATGAGGTTCTGATATTAATGATGTTATATATATATATTTATATCCTAGCAAAAATATACACGCAAAATAGGTGATAATTGTTATAAAAAAAACAACGAATAAACACCATGAATTTTTTTAAATAAGATGTTTAGTTATAAGTAAAAAAAACAAACAAAAAACAATATATGTTCATTATTTATTTTGTCCCCTTTACATGCAATTTAGCTCTGAAAATTGTGGAGCTGGAAATGCACCCCGCAGACTTCGAGGCTATGTGGCCGATCTATTATAGTGCGAGCGGTCATGATCCGCTGTAGCATATCATGCCCGCCGCACATCAATAAATGCCGACAGCATACGCTGTCGGCATTAAACATTGCATTAGCAGTTCTCGTGAAATGCTTGTGCAATACCGCTCCCTGCAGATTCACGGCAGGGGGTGTCAATCAACCCGATCATATCCGATCAGGCTGATTGGTGTCCGCCGCCTTAAAGGTGGTGGACGAGTTAAGGAGCAGTGGTGTTAAGACCGATGCTTCTTAACGCCTGTTTCCGGCAGAAACAGCTGCATACTGCTCAATATGGGGCTTGATGAATCTTGATATATGTCTTTCCCTAACTTATAATGACTGCAAAAGAATGTATTTTAAAGGACCACAAAATAAAGTGGAATTTAATAGTTGATGAATACACAAATAAGTCAAAGCAATAGCACTTACTTTAATTTTAAAATGAGCAGTAGAATATTTTCTAGGAAATTTGAATCCAGTGTTCACTTGTATCATGTGTCAGCCATGAGCCAATCACACAATGGATATACATATATACCATGCACTATTGCACATGCTCAGTAGTAGCTGGAACCTCAGAAAGTGTGCATATAAAAGTAATGTACACATTTTGATAATAGAAGTATATTGGAAAGTTTTTTTTTTTTTTTTTTAAATTGCATGCTTCATCCGAATCATGAAACTTTAATTTTGATTTTAGTGGCCCTTTAAATTAGCATGACGACTGTGGCTAGCAGTAAATAAGGTGTTAATATGTTTACAAACATGTTATTCTTTAACAAGACAGCATAAATCTCTTGTAATTGCAAGGTGTTTACCGTCACTTTAAATATGATAGCCAAAAGAGTGCAGCTTTGTATACATTATTAAACATTAAGTATCCAATTTTACCACCAATTCCTTCTGAATTGGCTCAATCAGATAAAATTGCATGCTTCTTAGAAATAGTTGTATATACTAGTGTAGGGGTGTAGTGCTCACAGTGGTATTTATAACTAATTTCAAAAGAACAAAGGGAGACCAACGGCACTACTTGTAAAAGTAAATTGCCCCTGTGTTTCCCTATATTATGAGTGGACTCTGTCCCTGCAATTCGTAACGGGATTTAGATATGCTATGTAGTAATAGAATTAGCAACCAACATACAAGAGAGGCAAAGAAGCCTACACTTGAATAAGACTACATGTATAGCACTCAAGGGGTTAATAAAGTGATTGTATTACAAATAACTAAACAGATGAAGACAACAGAGGAAATTAACTGGAGGTCTTGGATGAACAATTTCGGCTCTGGACAATTAAAATATAACTTTTATTAATGTAAATAAACACACAGTAAAATAGGAAAATACAAAATTAAAAACACACTCAGGAGCCTAACATCGGTCTAATGACCATTGTTACTTATTGAATTATATGAAGCTACTATGGTGTACCGGTGGAATAAGGGGCAGTGTGACTACGTGTATAAGGTTTTATAACATCCTAGTAAGTTGACGGAATGGGTAGGAGGGACTCGTACAAGTATTAATTCAAAACCATGAAGACCCTCTACTGGTTTGGGTTCCTGTATTAAAATTTGAGTATGTTTTAATTAATGCAGTTATCCAAGACACTTGCTCATATGCATAGAGAGTTTACCTAGGTTTAGAATTGTGTGGGTTTTTGCAATCCATTATAAACCCATACAATTCTAAACCCTAGGTATACTCTCTATGCATATGAGCCAGTGTTTGGATAACTGCATTATTAAAAAATACTCAATTTTTATACAGAACCCAAACCAGTAGAGGGTCTTTATGGTTTTGAATTAATACTTCTACGACCATTCCGTCAACTTACTAGGATGTTTATAAAACCTTATACACCTAGTCACACTGCCCCTTATTCCACCTGTACACCATAGTAGCTTCATATAATTCAATAAGTAACAATGGTCATTAGACCGATGTTAGGCTCCCGAGTGTTTTTAATTTTGTATTTTCCTATTTTACTGTGTGTTTATTTACATTAATAAAAGTTATATTTTAATTGTCCAGAGCCGAAATTGTTCATCCAAGACTCCAGTTAATTTCCTCTGTTGTCGCTCATCTGTTAAGTAGTTATTTGTAATACAATCACTTTATTAACCTCTTGAGTGCTATACATGTAGTCTTTTTTTCAAGTGCAGGCTTCATTCATAACTAATTTGCTGGCACTTTGCCTTTGGGCTACCAACAAACTATTTTGTTTCATTGACTACAACTGTAACGGAATATTTTTTCTGATAAATCCATGCACTATATCAGCAATTAACCTTTATTTTTAATATATATATACATATATATATATACACAGTATATATGTATGTTTAAATATATAGAGATATGTATTATTATTCATAATAAGGTCGTAAAAAAAATGCAGTCAGTTTATTGCCCATGCTCAGTAGAGGACTTCTGCTGCAAAAACATGTGACAATAGAACTTAAGCTTTGCAAAGGTAGCTCTCTTATCTAGCTGCAGACATAGGCTACACTTGAGAATCTCTAAGTGTTTGTTTAGCAAGAAAACCATGTAAGTTGTTTGCTGTTTTTAACACAATCTGTTTTTATGTTTACTTTGATTTAAAATATTGATTTTACTATTTAAACAAGTGTAGAGTAAGTTCCCTCTACAATTTAATACCATTTGAATATCTAAACAATTATATAATTGATATTTTATATTTTAGTTTAAAAAAAAATATATTTTTGTTTAATTCTACTCACAACCATAACATCTTAAGCAAGATTCTTATGTACAAAAATTCTTTACTGTTTAAAGATCTTTTTTTTGTGTAATTAAGAAGCTATATTAGAGTTTACTTCTTGATTCATCATAGCACAGTTTTTTATTGTGTGGAAAGCTGTGGCGAACACCAGTGGCATTTTTCTTCTCATTGGATCAAACCTTATTTCTCACTCCCTTATCTATCACATTCCTTCATCATTTTCTCCCTACTCATCTTACTAATCAAAATTCAATTTTCTCAATGTGCTCCAGAGAGTTGTAGATTCTAGGCCACCTGGTCTTGCAAACTAATACAAATTTAAACTGTGCCAGTCGCCAAGAATACTCTGCTCATTTTACATATAATACCTTTTGTTTGGGTGTAGATAAATATTCTTTGAGAATAAAGTATAGTATTGTATAGCAGTGTTCTCCGTAGGACCTATTTAGGGCTAGATTACGAGTGGAGCGTAATTTATCGTTCCCGCATTAACTTCGCTAGAAATTACAAGTTGAAAGTAAAAAAAGTTTGCCCAATATTATTTTTATTCTTATTGGTTATTTATAAAGCAGCAAAAGATTTATGCATCACTATACAAAGTTCAAAACACTATTGGGATGTGTTACATACACGGACAAATACAATACGGGTATGTAACAAGCATCTCTCTGCAATAAAATTGGCTAAATTATGATAAAGCTGTATGTGAAACGTGCGTCAGGCTTTCCTGGTGAGTCCAGTGCCCTTTGTGCCAGTTTATTGATATTTTCTTGATTGTGATAACATGATTTGTTTTTTTTTTACTGTTTTCAGGGATAGAAGCACGGGAACACCCAGTCCTTTTGAAATAATTACGGTGGGGTGTCACTAAAGTGTTAGCAGATTGCCACCACTTTCTGGCTCTAGTGTGGCGTACTTAATAGTCACAGATAGAATTATGTAAGGGACTTTTTTGTGTTTTGCGCCACACATTGTAATGTGGATAGTTAACCCTTTTGTGCTTTTTCCCGTGATAGCTATTATATATTGATTTTTTTTCTTTTTTTGCTATGCCCTGGATTCACCAGTATTTTCATTTTTTTTTCTTCCTTTTTACATGTTTTTACCTACGTTTCTTTTCACTAATAAAGGTTATGTTTTATGAGAATAATTATATGTTATATTTTGGGGACTTCGTAATTCTGTAAATTATGGGGGTTTTCTACCTCTGAGCGCTTAGGGGATGCTTCTTTTCTGTCTCTAATGTTTTTTTTTGTATTACATTTCCTTGCATCCAGCACCGCCCTGGTGGGCAGTTTCTCTTTTGTCTACTAGGGTTACTTATATCAATATCCACCAGTATTTCTTTTATTATTTAAACTTGACCTAAATCTGAACAGGAACCACCGGACATTTTTAGGAAATATATTATTATTTGCCGTTTCATTACATTTATACGTGGCCCTTAAAGGGACAGTGTACTGTAAAACTAGCTTCTCCTTAATGTGTTTCCAATTTGTATACCAGCTTTAGAGTTTAAAATGTACGAGAAATTGCTCATTTGTGTTTATTTTTGTATATGAAATAGCTTGTTTTGTTCTTTAAAACCACAACCCATTAACATGGTCTGAGCTTGCATGGATATTGCAGGGATATAAGACCTCCATTTTATACACACAAAAGCTTCCATTTCTTATTGCGGTCTCTATACCAAAGCCCAATAATTAGGTCCCGATGATCTAAGGCTCTCCGCTCTTAGATTATGTAAGAGGTCTCGTCAGTAGTGTAAGGTCCTTAAAAGTTAAATTTTAGCTTGAGAACGGTTTCATAAGGAAAATCTAGGACTGTGGCCCATTTTAACAATATAAGGTATTCGCCACTAGAATACACTTGATGGACTAAAATTTCAAACAAAAGGTATTATATGTAAAATGAGCGGACTATTTGATGTTTATTACATTTATGTAATTCTATAGCTAAATTCTGAATGGGGTAGCATTCAATTTTACTACTAATTCCATCTGAATTGGCTCAATCAGATAAAATTGCATTAGAAATATTTAAATATACTAGCATAGGGGTGGCAAAACTATATTGTGAGTGCCCACGGTGGCGATTCATAACAAATTAGCTGGCACTCTGCCTTTGGGCTACCAACAAACTACTTTGTTTCATTGACTACAAATGTAACTGAATATTTGATGAATCCATGTACTAGATCAGCAATTAACCTTTATTTGTTTATATATATATATATATATATATATATATATATATATATATATATATATATATATATATACACACATATATATATATATTATATTTATATTTAAAATATATATAAATAAGTTTAATGTTTCTTTAATGTCCCTTTAAATTGAAAAAGTACATAAGGGACATGAAAACCACAAAAATGTATTTCATGATTCAGATAGAGAATACAATTTTAAACTTATTTCTAATTGACTTCTATTATCTAATTTGTTTCATTCTCTCTGTATCATTTATTGAAGGAGCAGAAATGCACTAAAGGTTTCTAACTGAACACATGGGTGAGCAAATGATAATAGGTATATATATGCAGCCACCAATCAGCAGCTAAAACCTAGGTTCTTTGCTTCTTCTGAGATTCCATAGATAAACTTTTCAGCAAAGGATAACAAGAGAAGGAAGCAAATTAAATAATAGAAGTAAATTGGAAAGTTGTTTAAAATTGTATGTTCGATCTGAATCATGAAAGACATTTTTTGGGTTTCATGTCCGTTTAAGACCAAATAGGTGGAGGGCCCTGGCAAAATTTGCACTGCTGTAAATCACATTGAAGGGACGGTCTAGTCAAAATTAAACTTTCATGATTCAGATAAGGCATATCATTTTAAATAACTTTCCAATGTTCTTTTATCATCAAATTTGCTTTGTTCTCTTGGTATTCTTAGTTAAAAGCTAAACCTAGGTAGGCTCATATGCTAATTTCTAAGCCCTTCAAAGCTGCGTCTTATCTGAATGCATTTGACCGTTTTTTTTCACAGCTAGAGGGCATACGTTCATGTGTTCCATATAGATAACATTGTGCTCACGCCCGTATGAGAGGGCACAGATTGGCTAAAATGCAAGTCTGTCAAAAGAAATGAAATAAGGGGGCAGTGTGCAGAGGCTTAGATACAAGGTAATCACAGAGGTAAAACTTATATTAATATAACCATGTTGGTTATACAAAACTGGGGAAGGGGTAATAAAGGGATTATCTATCTTTTTAAATAATAAAAATTCTGGAGTACTATATATATATATATATATATATATATATATATATATATATATAGTGCTGAAAATTGGGGTTAATATATGTACTTGACTTCAAAAGAGGCTTGTCCAGTCATTTTTACCCTTACAATAACCTGGTTACAACACAATTTGTGTGCATTCTGAATGCTAAATAGTCATGCATCCTCCTCCCCATAACAGAATTCACTCAGTTGTGATTCCCATGATGGTTCTTCAGAGAGTCTTTGCGCACATCACTCAATGACATTATTATCTTTACCCCAGAGTTATCCCCATCCCGATCACACAGGGCTTGAGATCAGACAGAGGGAGGAGGTCTAAACAGCTTCTGGAAGGGGCACACATACAACATTCTAACAATACTTATATATTTTATGTCAGCATTCCTGCTCCCTCTTAGGATTCTACTTAAAGAGGAAGTGTGTTTAAGGCTGGTGTGGCCGATCAGATACACCAGATTATAAATATTAATCTAAGCCGCAAAGTTCATATTGTGGGACATAAATTGTTCCTTTACAAATGCAAATCAGGTACTGAACTGAGCTGTATTCTGTATATAGTACTGATGCAATGCAAATGGACTCACGCCTGACATGAGAAATGAAAGACATATATTAGGGTAACCCACTCCAATTTAACTAATAAAGGGGTATATACTAGTCCTTAAGAAAAGATTAGCATGTTTTTTTTCTACGAAATTCCCCATTTAAAAAGGGCACTAAATTCAAAATCAATATTTCATGTTTTTAGATAGAACTTGCAATTTAAAAGAAAAGTTTCCAATTCACTTCCATTATCAAATTGTGAACAGTTAACTTACTTACATGTACACTTTATCATGCACTAGCTTCTACTGAGAATGTGCAAGTGTTCAGAGTGTATGCATATATACAGTAAGTCTGGGATTCGCTGATGGGTGTCACATGACAAATGGGGCAGGGAAATGGAAGCACATTTTTAAAATTTAACAGAAAAATGGTTACTGCTCATTTAAAATGTACAGTATTATTGAATTGCCTTTTTTATTATGCATTAGTTGATAAAGCAATTGTATTGTATTTAATTAAATTTAAAGTATATTTGACTTTTTTTTTAATTTAAAGGTAAATTTTCTCAATTTCCTCAAATTTTCTCAATCAAAAATTCATAGAATATACGTATATGCATTTTGTGATTGGCTGATGGCTGTCACATGATGCAGTAGGGAGGACAATTTAACTAACTGAAATTTGTCACACAAAAAAAAATCTACTACTCATTTGGAAATCAAACTATGTGCTTTTGCATTGTCTTTTTATTATGCATTTGCTGATTATCCAATTTGACTGTATTTACTGCTCCTTTATTAAAACAAAATGATCTGCAAAAAAAACAAAAAACAAAACAGGACTTACCTAATTTTTCGGCTAAAAGCATGTACACTGGATCTACCCGACGCATGGTCTTTACCAGATCCTTTCTCCTGAACTTGATTTCTACAGTTCCTTCTGCCTCTAAGACACCACCTCTGTGATCAGATTAACCAAAAACAAAAATGGAAAATACAATTAATGGGTTAGAATTGTATACTCTGTTCAGATTTCAAAACCATGTGGATAAATCAATGTATCAAAACCCGATCAATTCACTTATGTTTAAGCAGAGAGTTATTGACATTTTGGTTTGGTTGCTGCCCTTAAGGATCAAATTTGAGTCTCCTTGGACTAGATGCATACTGAGAACTTTTCCCTGAATAATGAAAACAGCAAGTTTGCAACATAGTCTTAGATGATCTATGTTATGTATAAAAGGGAAAATGGCGAGTATTTCCCCCCCCACTTGCACAGCAACTGTGCTCAAAGCAAACAATTTAGCGTGGCCGCATTAGTGCGGATATTACATGTTGAAACTAAAAAGCCGTTCCCAGTCAAACACCTTGCCATATACCATATTTTTAAAATCTTTTTATCAATATCAAAACAATATTTTTTATTAAAAAGTATATATATATATATATATATATATATATATATATATATATATATATATATATATATATATATGACTAACAGTTTATTTTAATAAGTTTTTGATGTGATATGTAAATTATTATTTTTTAACCCCTACACTTTACTTCAGGTCTCAAGTCGAGCTAAAAATTCTAGCGCAGTTTCAGCTCTCGCTCGAACTCAAAGCATAACTTTCAACTTCTTATACCAGCACTATTTAGCGAGGTTAAGATATCCATTGAAAGTATAAGTTGTGCTAGAGCGGTTGGCCTCGCTAACCTATTTATGGTAAATCTGATTTACCATGGACTTGTAATATCAATTTGCACCCTAATGTTAGCGAGGTCCAGTGATTCTGCTTATTGCGACACTCGCTATCAACTCGCCACTTGTAATCTGGGCATTATTGTGAAAATGATATCAAGGTTAACCCCTTAACGACTGTGACGTATAATAAAAGAAAAAGAACAGAAAACAAAACAAGGAAATGCCCCCCCATGCACGTGAATTTACAGAGGAGTGAGCACTGATTGGCTAAAATGCAAGTCTGTCAAAAGAACTGAAATAAGGGGGCATTCTGCATAGGCATTAGATACAAGGTAATCACAGAGATAAAATGTGTATTATTATAACTGTGTTGGTTATGCAAAACTATGGAATGGGTAATTAAGGGATTATCTATCTTTTAAGACAACAAAAATTTTGGTGTTGACTGTCCCTTTAATGTTCTGTAAGACTTTGTGACACCTCAGTTTATGCAGTTTTTAACCTTAGACATAATTAAAACAGACATTAGATTAGATTAGATTCGTTTTATTGTCATTGTACAAAGTAGGAAAACAGAGACAACGAAATTATATTTGAAAATCTAACCAATCCTATACACAGATAGCACTATAATGGTAAAAACTAATAAATAGCAAAAAATTCAAGTGACTTGTGCAGAAAATTTCTATACCACAAAAGTAAGTACAATGTAAGTGTAATAAAGTGCAAGTGCAAAAGAAAATCAGTTCCATACAAAAAAGTATATATATGTGTAAAAAAAATATAATAAAAAATAAGTCATCTTGCACACATATGTGTGCAAGATTGTGTTGTGCTTTTTTTCCATACTCCCAAGAGAGGCCAAAAAGGAAAATCTGCAAACTGCTGCAAACTACCTAAGCAAGCTATTTGTTTTGCAGCATTTACAGGTTATAAAATGTGCTTCTGGCCTATCTAGGAAGGGTGGGACAAAGCACAATTTGAAATAAAAAGCAAGAATTGTTTAATGTCTTTTTAAGACAAACACAAACACCTCATTTCTAAAATAAAATCAGGCGTTGCTTTTAAAGTCTGAAGTCCAGTACCTGCTCTCCTTGTCAGCATACATCTCCATGTGTCGAGGATTTATTGTAGGATCAATTACTACCCACGATCCTCCTCTAAGCTCAGCTTGAGGTGGAATATAAACAAGTACAGGCTGCCGGTATTCCCGTAAACCATCCACGATGTAGGCACCAAACTTCAAGACTTGATCGTACATATCTGCAGATGACACAATATCTTTTAAAGTGACCTCATTCCATTGATTGTAATAGAAACATTTTTTTAATGAAGAAGGCTATCTTCAAATATATATATTAATTGCCAATATTTGATAGCGAAAAGTGACTAACCAGGTTTCACAGAGATATTTGTTACCTACTCCGCCTCTTTCATTCAACATATTTTCCATGAATCATTTGTGCAGCGTTTGTAGTCTACTAGTTATGTATTTCCTTTTCAAAGAACATGGCTACACATTTATTTAGATAGAACATACAATTTTAAACAACTTTCCAATTGTTGCTTAATTCTCCTGGTATCCTTAGTTGAATGAGCAGTAATGCACTACCTGTTGTTAGCTGAAAGCCAATGACAAGAGGCATAAATGTGAAGCCACCAATCACAGCAGCTTCCTAAGAATACCTAGGTATACTTTTCAACAAAGGATACAAAGAGAATGAAAATAAATTAGATAATATAAATCAGTTGGAAAGTTATTAAAAAAGCATGCTCTACCTGAAATAAAAAATGTCTCTTTAATTGTCTTTATTAAAAAATATATTTTAACACATTTAATTGATTGTTTTTTCATACGCGTAATACTAGGGAAAACTTTTTTTTGTTTGTTCCATTTTCCTGTAACTTAAAGGGATAGGGAAGTCAAAATTAGACTTGCATGATTCAGATAGAGCATGTAATTTTAAGACACTTTTAAATTCACTTCTATTTTCAAATGTGCTTCGTTCTCTTGGTATCCCTTGTTGAAAAAGAATATGCACATATCCTACACTAGTGGGAGCTAGCTGCTGATTGGTGCCTGCACACATTTGTCTCTTGTGATTGGCTAAATAGATGTAGTCAGCTAGCTGCCATTGTGCAATGTTGTTCCTTTAGCAAAGGATAACAAGATAATGAAGCAAATTGGAAAGTGGTTTAAAATTAAATGTTCTATTCAAATCATGATAATATTTTGGGGTTTCCTGTCCCTTAAAGAGAGAGTACATTTTGTAACATTGTTTGTAGCACTGTTATACATTGCTGCAAACACTAATGCCATAGAGTACTAAATAAAAGACCGGGGCACCTCCCTCAGCTCCTAAGAGTCTACCTAGATGAATTCTTCAACAAAGGATACAGATAGAGTACATTTGAAAATTGTTCAAAATTCAATGTTCTATCTAAAAAAAAAACATGAATGTGCCATTTTTACTTTACTGTCTCTTCAATATAACAGCAGGTAAATTCAATTCAATTTAAACAAAGCAGTAGATGTTTGTATTATCCGTAAAAACAGCAACGGAAAAGTAAAATGTACAAATATTATGTATGCATCAGAGATTAAACATATATTTCTATATGGTCTATTACTTTATCTCATGTAATGTGATGTATGTGTTTCACCTGCAATCTGCTCACGGCCTAGTCATCATATGTAAATAATCTAGAGACAGATGTACAAAACCTGGTGAGAAAACTGTGACTAACACAAGTCTATGTTCAGAATTGTGTCTCCTCATATCACCTTTAAGAACATTTTATTTTTATTAAAAATAAATAAATAAAGGAAACTGTTCAACAACATAATGCAATGTTTTTTCTGTTAGGCTCCAAACAAATTTATAGTTCAGTAGTAAAAATGTCAAATAAATATATTTACTTCAGTAAGGTACAAATTACGAATACTAAAAAACAATGTCCTGTTGCTGCAACACTTCGTTTTATTGCTCTGCTGACAGAATAATTAAAGGGACATTAAACACTAAATAAATGCTAGATAGAATGATGCATTCAAAGAAAAGATTAGTCTGAGAAAAACATTTTGTAAAGTTTCATTAGCTGTTTAAATATTGACAAAATAAGTTTTAGTATCTAGAAAACAATGGGAGCTGCCATGTTGTAACTTAGGTTACATTCTCTGCTGCGGCCAATTAGGGACAGTTATAAATAGGTCACTAGAGATTGCAGACAATGGCTGTGTGGAATATAACAGTGTTCTGCACGTCCACTTCTAACAGGAACTAAAAAGCTCCCAATTTCAGAAAGGAATTACAGGAAAAGCAGACAAAATAAATAATGAAAGTACTGTACAGTATATTGCAGAGGTTTTTTTTTATATAAAAGATTTATCATTTTATATTACCATCTCAAAGTGTTTAATGTCTCTTTGATATGTTTGTACAATACTTAAAGGGACACGCAAGTCAACATTAAACTTTCATGATTCAGATAGAGCATGTAATTTTAAACAACATTCCAATTTACCTCCATTAACAAAATGTGCACAATATTTTTATATTTACATTTTTTTTTAATCACCAGCTCCTACTGAGCATGTGCAAGAATTAACAGAATATATGTATATGCATTTGTGATTGGCTGATGGCTGTCACATTATACAGGAGGAGTGGAAATAAACATACTTTAAAAATGTGTCAGAAAAATAGTCTGAACTTCGAATGAGTAGAAGACAAGTGATATTGCATTGTCCATACCCCCCAACTGTCCCGATTTTCGCGGGACAGTCCCGATTTTAGGGGTGTGTCCCCCTGTCCCGGGTTGCTAGCCATCTGTCCCGATTTGCCCCATGCATTTAAAAAAAAATGTTGTTTTTTTTTAAATTCTATTGGGCCCATACTCAGAAGCAGCTGGCTTTGCTCTCACAGGGTTAGATACCTGTTAGATTCCCTGTGGAAAAGGAATGGTGTGTGGGTTAAGCAGGAGTAAGAAGGCTGTATACACTCTGACCACGGGTAATGGTGACCTCTCTAACCTACCTCTGGTAGTGATGATGTCTAACCCCTGGTGATAATACTAGCATGCCTTCAATTTTATACAATGAGCAGTGCTAATACCAGGGTAACAAACAGTGGCAGCCTCAGACCGCCAGCTAATGTGCTTGCCAACCCCAGGACCCCATACAATGAATTACAGATACCCATATATGATGTAGTATGTGTGTCTATCTGTATCCATAACTGTGTGTGTGTATCTGTATGTTTAAGTTTATGCTATGTAGTGTGTGTGTCTGCATGTATAAATGTAAGCTATGTAGTGTGTGTATGTGTATCTGCATGTATAAGTGTATGCTATGTAGTGTCTGTGTGTATCTGCATGTATAAGTGTGTATCTGCATGTATAAGTGTATGCTATGTAGTGTGTGTGTATCTGCATGTGTAAGTGTATGCTATGTAGTGTGTGCATCTGCATGTATAAGTGTATGCTATGTAGTGTGTGTATCTGCATGTATAAGTGTATGCTATGTAGTGTGTGTGTATCTGCATGTGTAAGTGTATTCTATGTAGTGTGTGTGTATCTGCATGTGTAAGTGTATGCTATGTAGTGTGTGTATCTGCATGCATAAGTGTATGCTATGTAGTGTGTGTGTATCTGCATGTGTAAGTGTATGCTATGTAGTGTGTGTATCTGCATGTATAAGTGTATTCTATGTAGTGTGTGTGTATCTGCATGTGTAAGTGTATGCTATGTAGTGTGTGTATCTGCATGCATAAGTGTATGCTATGTAGTGTGTGTGTATCTGCATGTGTAAGTGTATGCTATGTAGTGTGTGTGTGTATCTGCATGTGTAAGTGTATGCTATGTAGTGTGCTACTGTGCATTTTTGCTGGCCTTAAAGGCCAGAATCTAGAATATTAATGGGGAATGCAGAGAGCAGTTTTAAAGAATTTATTATTAAAATAAATTTTTTTAGCAATGTCTTTGCAAAGGCTAATTAAATACATAGCTCACATAGCCATACCAGTGGTTTGAGCTTGTGTTTGATTTGCTGCCTAAGTGTATTAAAATATATGACTTCATTTAGAATTTTATTTATATTACTTTAATCTTATGATTGTTTAAGCCCTGCCCACCACATTTCAAATCTTTTGCCGCGGGGGAGGGGGGGGGGTGTCCCTCTTTTGAATTTTGAAATGTTGGGAGGTATGCATTGTCTTTTGTATTATGCATTTGTTGATTGTGTAAATATACTGTATTTACAAGTCCTTTAAAGGAACATTATAAATGGAGATTTATTTAAAAAGTGAGCATTAATTTAAAAAAATTTCAGGCAGAAAACAAAATTGAAATGAACAAATGATGCCCTGTTATACACACAATAGAAAATATTTTAGCAAATATCCCTTTAACGGGCCCCTTTTTGCCCTATCAGTTTATAAACGCTACATCGATCAAAATGTGTTTGCTGGTAATTCTATTATTTACTTTAGTATACATACCAGTTGAATCTATAGAACAATTATCGTTATTTCATGAGAACAGAGTTCCCTGCAATGAGCACTTTAATAAGAAAGCAAAATATATTATTAAAAAAAAAGTTATTCTAGTTATCCAAGTTTCGCTAATGGGTAAGTATTAATAGCTGATAAGCTTAATAGGTATACACTTTTTAATTGTTAGGTATTTGCATTCCTGCTGGTAGTATACCAATTAACAGGAAAACATTAAAAGTATAACATTTTCAAAAACGTTTATGTAGATAGAGGCTGTGATTGGAGTGGTTAAATATATTTTTCTTATGTATTACTATTATATATCAGCAATTAAAGGGATAAAGTTGTATATTTAAAGGGACAGTCAAGTAAAAAAAAAGTTCATGTATCAAATAGGGCATGTAATTTTAAACAACTTTCCAATTTACATTTATCACCAATTTTGCTTTGTTCTCTTGGTATTCTTAGTTGAAAGCTAAACCTAGGAGGTTCATACGCTAATTTCTAAGACCTTGATGGCCGCCTCTAATCTAAATGCATTTTGATAGTTTTTCACCACTAGAGGGCATTAGTTCACGTGTTTCATATAGATAACATTGAGCTCATGCACGTGAATTTACTATGGAGACAGCTCTGATTGGCTAAAATGCAAGTCTGTCAAAAGAACTGAAATAAGGGGGCAGTCTGCTGAGGCTTAGATAAAAGGTAATTACAGAGGTAAAACATGTATTATTATAACTGTGTTGGTTATGCAAAACTGGGGAATTGGAATTAAGGAATTATCTATCTTTTAAAACAACAAAAATTCTGGTGTTGACTGTCCCTTTAAAATAACCTTCCTGTTTAATTTTCTATGCATATGTGTTCATTTCCAACTTGAATTTGTATATAGTTCCAAGCCCTCCGTGCGACTCATTATAATGAAGGCCAATCACGGAAGGCTGCCTAGGTAGAAACCATGTTTGCATAAGACTCTGGCGTAGGTGCACTTTGAAGATGCTGTTACTGCTGATGTCAACAGCTTTTATTTGACTGAGCTGCCCAGGTCCTCTCATTTTGTGCTTGGGAGTGTAAAATACTTAACCCATTAACGGCAGTCGTTTTTTGCCATTAAGGACCAACGCCCTACCCTGAACGGTACTACTGTCCTGAGCCTCTCTCTGCCACAATCTCACTAACAGTGGGGCAATGCAGAAATAGCAGTGCAGAGAAACCAATGCAGAAAGAAACACTCTGTGTTCCTCTCTGCATCGGGTAGCGGTGGTGCCGATCGTTAGTGGTGTGGGAAGGTCAGGAGGGAGGTGGGCGGGGGGCCTATTGCTGGAGGAGGGCAGGAACAGGCGGATCTGCTAAACTACACTGCAGGAAAAGATTTCCATACTGAGAGTGTGAGTGAGAAAATAATTATTAGAGAGGGGGGGGGCAATAAAAGATTGCTTGGAAGGGAAGAGGGTGGGTGTTTATTTTTAAAAAATAAGTAGAAACCCCCATAAATTAATATAAACTGGGTAGCCAGTACCTAAGATGGTGGACAGTAGTTAGAGGAGGGAGGGTTAGAGAGCTGTTTGGGAGGGATCAGGGAGGTTGGAGGCTAAAGGGGGGGAATCCTACACTGCAGGAAAAAATAAAAAAAAAAACACTAAAATTTCTCATTGGCAGACTGTCTGCCAGTACCTAAGATGGTGGTGATCAGTGGGGGTGAGGAAGGGAAAAGATGGTGGTGATCAGTCTGGGTGAGGAAGGGAAGAGAGCTGTTTAGGAGAGATCAGGTAAGGATTAGGAGGTGGGAGGTATCAGGTGGGAGGGTAATCTCCCCTTCACTGCCAGGAATTTCAGAAGTGTGGTCTGCAGCTGCAATTAGCGGCCTTCTAATTACCCAAAAGCAATGTTAAAGCCATTAGATGTCTGCTATTTCTGAACAAAGGGGATTTCAGAGAAGCTTTCACAACCATTTGTCTTAAATACGCAGTATTTAAATAATTTCAGTGAAAACCCCAAAGTTTGTTAAAGTTTTTTTTTTTTTTTATATATAATTGCATTTGGCAGCGAAACGGTGGCATGAAATATACCAAAATGGGCCAAGATCAATACCTTGGGATGTCTACTAAAAAATATATAGTTTTTATAGATAAATAAAAAAAAAACAAGGCTCTATTTATGCTAAAACTTATCTGATCTTTTGGACAAGTTTTTGTCGGAAATGCCCGGTCACTAAAGGGTTAAGTAAAATCATCATTCCATTGGCGCCAATGATAATTAATTACACACTGTAAATGTGTTTGGTAATGCACAAACTGTATTACTGTGCATTAATCTCATTTGCACAACAGATTTCATTGGAAAAATATTTTATGAGAGGCAAGCGTTTGTGTGAGGGCAGTCGGTGCAGCACCTGAAGACACTAACTTTATAGTGTATATAGATAGACAGACAAATAGATATAATGTAATGCAGTTTGAAAAAGCACTATAGCATATTTTACTAACCCTTTAAGCTTTAATTCTTGATCTATTTTATGGCTTAACAAGAACAAATACATTTAAATATTTATTTTTTTAAAAAGAAAAAAAAAAGCCACATGGCATGAACGATGATGGGATAAGAGGTGAAAATATCACCTCAAGCAAAAAAAAAGTTTTGTAGAGGGCGGGGATAATAAAACTTATACATCATAATAAATAAAAGGTTTTTGCACATCTCCAATAACCTTTTATAAATATATATATAAAACTACTGAGTTTCAGGATCTACTGTCAGCATACATGACATTTACTATCACTTAATATAGTGATAGTAAATAATATTACTAATATACTAATATATACACATAGATTTCAATGTAAGAACCAAAAAGTCCATGGAGTCTGCTGATATTCTTGAATACCGTTACAGTCTTTGTTCTTACCACATCTTTTGGAAGTCTAATCCATTAATCAATTACTCTTTCTCCTGAACCTTCTACCTTGCAACATAAATTGTATGGTGCAGAATTATAGGAGAATGGCCTGCAACATATAAAGGTTTGACTCTTAAGTGGATTCGAACCTGAGACCTTGCATCTTCCTTGCCCCTGAACTACATATAAAAGGACACAAATGTAATCTGAAAAGTGCAGATAACATATGACTTTTTATAGACACTCACAACACTTTCCAGGTTATTGTGGTCGTTGTATTTAAAAAAACTCAGCAGTAAATGGGTTAATTTTAGAGGGATTTACATCCATGCAGACTGTTCGTGCTGAGTCTAGGGCCTACTGCTAATTTCTAGTAAATTTCACGCTTGATGTCTTACTGTTGTGGGTCATTGGTGCTTCGTCTAAATAAACTGCTTCCAAATGGTTCTTTCATCTAAATATTCACTTGGTTTTTATAATTTAATTTTACATTATGCTGAATAGCCTTCCGGCCAAAGACAACTCATTGGAGAATCTCGCTGAACACAGGCTTGATATGTTGTTTTTTTTTTCCCTTGCCTGAATTAGACCTCCCAGCCCGAGTAGTAAAGAGGTTTTTTTTTTCCCCTCCACTAATGTCAATTTTCAGCATAGCCAGAGCTGTCTCTAATCTTTTCCTACTCATTACACACAATTTTGGAGTCATTTTACCCACAGTGCAATTGGCTCCTGGTGGTGTGTTTGTGTGCGCTGAGGGGTGGTATAATTGTTTATTTTGCCTTCCTGCATAATCCGCTTCCAGTACTGAAACCAAAACGGCTAAGCAACACCCAAAGGTTTTCCAAGACTGACAAGCCACACTTATAACATGCTATCATGCTTCTGTACACAGAATAATGGGTATAAAAGATCTGTCCTTTATGAAAATCAAGGTGTTTTGTTCCCACAACCAGCATTAATGTTCTTTTTTTCCCTTCAAAATGTTAAAACAAGGAGGTATGTCTGTGATCCATGTAATAAAGTGGACTTTACTTGAATAAAGCAATACAGATTTCTTTGTATCAAAATTCCACAAGAAATTATTTGTCATTTATATAGGCCCAAAATAACTTTTGTGGTTTAGATAAAGTATGGAATTGTAAGAGACTTTGCAGTTTAATTCTGTTTTGCTTCCTTTGTTGAAAAGCATATCTAGGTGTGCTTAGGGGCAGCAATGCACTACTGGGAGCTAGCAAGTGATTGGCAGCTATGCACAGCACACATGACTTTTGTCATTGGCTCACAAGATGTGTTCGGCTAGATCCCAGTAGAGAATTGCCACTGTGGAGCTTGCCTTAACTTTTGCAGGGGTTAAACACATAGTCAAAGGCAAGTAATAGTGCAACAATAAAATGCTCTGACAAAGATTTTTTTTGCATGCAGTTGTATGTCCCTTTAAAGGGACAGGTTAATGCAATAATATAATTCTCTAATTTGATAGATCAATTTATCATTGAATACCCAAGTGACTGCTTGTAACCCCACAACAAAGGGGTTAAACACATAATTAAAAGGCCCATTCAGAATCCACAATGCATTGCTTTTCTGAACAGGGTGCAGCCAGTGAACCAATCAGAAGCTTATAGAATCCAATCACTATTCCCACCCTGCTGAGGACAAGCTAGGCAGTAATCCTATTGTAGTAGCTAATATTTCTGGAGTTAACTGCAGAGTTTAAACCCTTATAAGTGTTCTGTATTTTAAGGGACAGTGGCAACCCAAGCCTGCGAGAGATCGAAAATTGCGATATTTTTCATGGCAAGAGCATCCGTTCATGCAATGCCACCCCCTGCACTCAATCAACCAATTGCATGAGAGCAGGGCTTGTAAATCACCCCGGTCAAATCAGTCCAGGGTGATTTTCATCTGCCAAGCTAAGAAGCAGCTATTTACATTGCTGCTTCATAAATATCAGTTGCAGCCAGCTCAAATGCATTAACCTGCAAACGATAGGGGAACTTGCCTCTTCATAAATCTGTAACTTAGTTTTAACTGTGTTAATATTGTATTGCATTATTAGAAAAAATATTTATTGTTATATTATATCTATAAAAGTTAGAATTTTTTTGTTTTTCTTCTTTCATTTATTTTCTGCTGGGTTTCATATTTATTCAAGAAACAAGTATGTAGTTCATCTGAGTGTGTGTGTGTATATATATATATATATATATACAGTATATATATATATATATATATATATATATACATGCACACTTATTTTTGTTTCATGTTCTTTTGTATTCACAATAGAAGATTTAATTTAATTTCAACTAATTCTTATTACCTTTCATTCCTCCAGAAAAACCTCTCCAGTTGGCAAACACCATAAGTGGAAGTCCTTCCCTATTGAAGTCCTTAATTGCTTGTGCGGTCTTAAATGCAGAATCTGGGAACCACACCTGACCGGCTTGTTGAATTATCTGTCAAAGAAAGTGATAAACTCATTTTATAATAATACAGCAGAATGAAACCAATATCATATTGAAAAAATGTTGTTGTTTTTTTAAAAAAAGTGTTATTTTTCCACACTAGTGTATTTATAATAGATATAGTACCATTGATGTGTATATATATAATTATTTTGTGACCTGTTGATGTTTAGCCATTATTACTTTAGATGTAATTTATGTAAGCTTTTTATTGTAGTGCATATTATAATGAAATATATAAATTGTCATGACAAATATGGAGGTTCATCATGTCTGTCCATGTTTTCTTCGGAAGTGTAACCTTAAAGGGACATTGTACACTAGATTTTTCTTTGCATAAATGTTTTGTAAATGAGCCATTTATGTAGCCCATCTTGGAGTGTTTTTGTAACACTGTGTAGTTTTGCTTATTTTTAAATTACATTGTGCTGATTATCAGACTCCTAACCAAGCCCCAAAGTTTTAGATGCATACTAATGTCTACATACTCCTGGTTGTGTAGTGGGTCTTTTCATATGCAGGGGAGGGGGGGGGGTCTGCCTTTTATGCTTTCCCAGCCCCTTTCAATGGGTGTCCCAGTCTAATCTCATCAACAGTGATAAACTGGGAGCTTCTAAGTACGTTTTTAAAAAGGTTTTATACTGGATTTTTAAATCAGTATCTGTGCATATTCTTCTTTATAGTAGTGTCTATTGCATGCAGTTATATGAAAACTGGTGTGTACTGTCCCTTTAAAGCACTGGTTTTCAAACCTGTCCTCAGGCGTCCCCAACAGTCCAGGATTTCAGGATTACCTTGGATGAGAGCAGGTAAAATAACCAGGTTTACTAATCAGCTGATTGTTTCACCTGTGCTCCAGTTCAGATATCCTCAAAATGTGGCCTGTTAGTGAGGCCTGAGAACAGGTTAGTGACTTATATGGATAGGAAACTCAAATTTAAACTTGCATGTCACTTTCAGACACTTCATTTTAAGACTATCATGATTCAGATAGAACATGCAGTTTTAAGAGACTTTCAAATCTACTTCCATTATCAAATTGTGCACAGTCTTTTTTTTATATGCACACTTTTTGAGGCACCAGATCCTACTGAGCATGTGCAAGAGTTCACAGTGTATAAGTATATGAGTCTGTGATTGGCTGATGGCTGACACACGTGACAGGGGTCGTCAAATTAAAGGAAATACATTTTTTAGATAAAAATAATCATCTGCTCATTTAAAATTCAGAGTAAGTGATATTGTATCATCTTATCCACTTTTTAATTATGCAATTCTACTGTATTTAATGGTATTTTAAAAGGATAGGAAAGTCAAAATTAAAATTGCATAATTTAGATAGAGCACGTCATTTTAAGACTTTTGAAAATGTACTTTCTTCTCTTGATATCCTTTGTTCAAAAAGAATATGTATATATCCCTCAATACAGGAAGCAAGCTGGTAATAGGTGGTTGCACACATTAATCTCTTGTTATTGGCTCACCAGATATGTTCATCTAGCTCCCAGTAGTGAACTGCTGCGCTGGAGCTGAATTTAAAGGGACAGTGCACTGTAAAAACGACTTGTTATATCAGATGAAGAGTAAAAAATGTATGGGAAATTGTTCCTTTAGGTTTTTTGTTTTTTTTTAATATGAACTAGCTAGTTATTATTATTATTATTATTAGGCCTGTACATTCGGCAGCTTCGTTAGCTGACAAATGTGAAAGAAGGTGGCTGCTCGTGGCTTTTTGCTCTTTTCGGAGCCGGATTTCTTCTTCAACACATTAAGAACTGTGCAAATCTACAAGAAGAAATCCGTCTCCGAAAAGAGAGTGGCCAACTCCTTCTGCATTTGGCAGCTAATGAAGCTGCCGAATGCACAGGCCTAAAAATTATCCCTTTCAAGATTTCTCATTTTACTGTTAATCTTATAGAAGTCTATTAAGAGGATGCTTTGTCTGCCTTTGCAACTAGGGTCAGTGGTACTATATATTTAACCCCTTAATGACCGGACCATTTTTCAGTTTTCTTACCCTTAATGACAATGGCTATTTTTACATTTCTGCAGTGTTTGTGTTTAGCTGTAATTTTCCTCTTACTCATTTACTGTACCCACACATATTATATACCGTTTTTCTCGCCATTAAATGGACTTTCTAAAGATACCATTTTTTTCATCACATCTTATAATTTAATATAAAAAATATATAAAATATGAGGAAAAAATGGAAAAAAACACACTTTTTCTAACTTTGACCTCCAAAATCTGTTACACATCTACAACCACCAAAAAACACCCATGCTAAATAGTTTCTAAATTTTGTCCTGAGTTTAGAAATACCCAATGGTTACATGTTGTTTGCTTTTTTTGCAAGTTATAGGGCAATAAGTACAAGTAGAACTTTGCTATTTCCAAACCACTTTTTTTCAAAATTAGCGCTAGTTACATTGGAACACTGATATCTGTCCGGAATCCCTGAATATCCCTTGACATGTATATATTTTTTTTTAGAAGACAACCCAAAGTATTGATTTATGCCCATTTTGGTATATTTCATGCCACCATTTCACTGCCAAATGCGAGCAAATAAAAAAAATTGTTCACTTTTTCACAAATGTTGTCACAAACTTTAGGTTTCTCACTGAAATTATTTACAAACAGTTTGTGCAATTATGGCACAAATGGTTGTAAATGCTTCTCTGGGATCCCCTTTGTTCAGAAATAGCAGACATATATGGCTTTGGCGTTGCTTTTTGGTAATTAGAAGGCCGCTAAATGCAGCTGCGCACCACACGTGTATTATGCCCAGCAGTGAAGGGGTTAATTAGGGAGCTTGTAGGGAGCTTGTAGTGTTAATTTTAGCTTTAGTGTAGTGTAGTAGACAACCCAAAGTATTGATCTAGGCCCATTTTGGTATATTTCATGCCACCATTTCACCGCCAAATGCGAGCAAATAAAAAAAAAAGTGACATTTTTCACAATTTTAGGTTTCTCACTTAAATTATTTACAAACAGCTTGTGCAATTATGGCACAAATGGTTGTAAATGCTTCTCTGGGATCTCCTTTGTTCATAAATAGCAGACATATATGGCTTTGGCGTTGCTTTTTGGCAATTAGGAGGCCGCTAAATGCTGCTGCGCACCACACTTGTATTAAGCCCAGCAGTGAAGGGGTTAATTAGGTAGCTTGTAGAGAGCTTGCAGGGTTAATTTTAGCTTTAGTGTAGAGATTAGCCTCCCACCTGACACATCCCACCCCCTGATCCCTCCCAGACAGCTCTCTTCCCTCCCCCACCCCACAAATGTCCCCGCCATCTTAAGTACTGGCAGAAAGTCTGCCAGTACTAAAATAAAAGGTGTTTTTTTTTGTTTTTTGTTTTTTTAATTATTCAGCTGTGATGGACCCCTGCCTTAACCCCCAACCTCCCTGATCCCCCCCCAAACACCTCTCTAACCCTCCCCACCTACCTAATTGCCACCATCTTGGGTACTGGCAGCTGTCTGCCAGTACCCAGTTTTCCCCAAAAAGTAAAGTGTTTTTGCATGTTTTATTTTTATTTTTTCTGTAGTGTAGCTGCCCCCAACACCCCCCCCCCACCCCCCCCCACCAGATCCAGATCCTGATCCTTTGATCCTTTATTTAAAAAATTCTGCCCCCCTCCCTCTTACCAAAGTTCATTGGTGGCAGTGGCAGTGATTGCTGCGCGCGCACACACACGCACACGCACGCGCACGCGTGCACGCAGCCCCCCGCACGCTCCCGGCATCCGGCGTGCACAATGCACTTAAAGGAACCGGATGCCGGGTAGCGATGGGCCGCCCACCCTCCTCCCTGTAAGCTCCCACCCACCAACGAACGGCCGCATCGCTACCGGTGCAGAGAGGGCCACAGAGTGGCTCTCTCTGCATCGGATGCTTTCTAAAGGGTATTGCAGGATGCCTCAATATCGAGGCATCACTGCAATACCCTGAGAGCTGCTGGAAGCGATTGCGATCGCTTCCAGCACTCTCTAAGACAACTGACGTACCAGGTACGTCCATTGTCACTAACTGCAAGTTTTTGCAGGACGTACCTGGTACGTCAGTTGTCATTAAGGGGTTAAAGGGACGTTAAGCATTCCTTTTGTGTGTGTAAAATTGTGCTTTATCCTACGCTCCCTATTGAGGCCAAAAAGCAAAATCTGTAATGTAGGATTCCAAACTTCTGGAAATGGCCTAAACCAGTTATTTAATAACAGAATTTGCTCAATTACAAACCATACTTTTTACAAAACAGCAAGGGTTCCTTTTCAATGTAAACAATGACAAGGGCCAAGTCCAAAAAATATCAGGACTATAAAGATCTTTCAGATTTTGAAAATAAAAACTAAAAAACGTTATGCAATTGATCCATCATTGATCCCCAACCTAACCGCTATGAAAAGGAAGAGAACTGCTCATTGTAGAGTGCAATTTACAGTAACATATTTACAAAAACAATATAAAATTTAGATTTTTGTGGTAAAAAATATAATAGAGCCGCTAAGAGGAGTGTGGAGAATGATACTGGAAATTTTGGAGCCCAAATATTATTATTTTTGTGTTAAACACATAGGTAAAGTACCCAGTGTAAGAGATGGAAAACCCCAGACTATATGGTATCTATAGCATATGATAACAGTGATAGTGAATGGGCTATATGTGGTGTCTGGGTCACTTAACTTGACAGCAGAACCGCTCCACTAATCTTACCAGCTTGTAGAGGCCTTTCCCCCTCACAGAAACGCTGATGCAGTAGAGTGCTTATCCAGTGCAAGTATAAAAACTGCAGAGGATACGATCGGATATACCTATATCCCCTTTGGTGGAGGCTGACGGATGGGGTCCCCGCAACCCTAAAGGGCAGTTATGGCTGAAAGATTTACCCGTGAGGGTACTGACAATGCCATAAGAGAGGTTATCCTCAACCTCTGTTTCAGTATCCATTTTAAATCTTCTAGTGAAAACTGAAAGAGGGGGATAGGGTCTCAAGTCAGGTCTGAGCTCCCAATATAACAGAAAATAACGAAATCATGATAGCAGAGTACTATACTCAACCTCTCACCTCAGAGGCCAAGAACTAACTGGGGAGAGGAGTTAGGAAGGATTGAAACCTCTTGTGAGGGTTCTTGATTTCCACCTGCTGGCAGGAAGTATATCCCACATAGTATGGACACTCATGGACTCTCCTCATTATACAAAAGAAATACTTACAATATCTATTAAACATACTATATTTAAAAAAAATGGAAAAAATAATATTAAGATCAAAATAACTGATACAGTAATTGTGATCAATATAAATAACCAGTTTTTAAAGTAATCTGAATTAAATGATTTATTTAAATAAAAATGTTAAAAGTAATGTGCGCAAATCTGTAAATGTAATGAATTTCTTAGAAACATTACTGATTGCTTACTAAATATGTGCTAGATAATGATCAGCTGTTTTAGTATATATTTTTCATGAACTGAGACCCACCATTAAACCATGCAGAGAATACTATTGAAAGTTAATGCTCTTGCAATGATTAGAATTAAATGCAATATAATTATAATGGCTTGAATCTCTGTGTTAAAACATGAAAATAAACAGTTTAGCTAATGCATTATAAAATGTGATTTATTTTGAATACAGAGGCATCCAGCCCAGTTTGAGTTCAGTTGCAAAATGTAATCTAGTCCATAAATTACTTTGCCAGTATATCTCTTGTTACATTCATATAAACCAACCTTAGCTTCAGAATCCAAGTTTGCAGGATCAGCAGGTATACTCAATTCTACAGTCCTTGTTTCTACGGCAACCACTCCTACAGGTATTCCTCCCAGTCTAAATTTATTAAAAAATAAAAAAGAGAGGGGAAAAGAAAGAGGAATTATTTAATTTTTATACAGATTCTTATGATACTTAAAAATACTATAAATGGCTTTGACACTGCATATTAAATTATTCTCATGAGAAACATTAAAACATAAGAAGAGTACATAACAGAAATATGGAAACATAGATACTGACTAAAATGCCCAGCTAGCTTAGAAGTGGAAAGTAAAAATATTTTGCTTGCACGCTAACCCGATGTGCGCAAAAAGCCGAAATGTTGTTTTGCAAACAGTTAACCAGATCTCTGAGGACGCACTATCCTAACGAGTGTTAACTTCAATTGCGCCCAAGCGATCACATGTACTTTCAACTTGTAATATGAGCACAACACCAAACGAGCGCAGACTCAATAAACTCCTTATTGCTAGCACATAATTGCTAGCTCGCCACTCCTAATCTGGCCCAAAATGTTTACATATGCATAATTATAAAGCTTTAAAGCTGTAGTGCATTTTGTGGAATGCAGAACCCTTACAATTCTCTATCCTGCACAGTGATTGTTTGATATGTGTACAAGCTTGTTTATATCTGTCCCTAATTGATCAGAGGAAAGAAAATAAGATGCAAAAACATTCAAATAGCTCTGCAAGGGATGTGTCAAGAGAATGCAAACCAATGCATGTTATTCTAACAAAATGGCAAATTTTAACTCACCGTGAAATATTCATGTTGATGGCAGATCATATGCAATACAAGGAATATTTTTTAAAGAATTAATTTAAAAATATAATGTTCCTTTAAGTAATACTCAACACAGCCTTACACAGAGGTCAGACATTCATAAATTCCGTTACTGTATTTGAACTCATCACCCCTGTTTGCAGTCTATCCAGTGAATCAGCTTTCGCTTTTCCTTATGGAAATTACTCCTGAACCCTTCAACTTGAATCATGATCCACTGTTCTGGTGTTGTTTATTGTTTTTTTTTTTTTTTAAATGGTTTGATTATTTGTTTTAAACAAATATCAAAACTAAGGTTAAAACACTAACTGGAAAAGAGCCTTGAGAAAGACCCAATCAGGTTGAAATGCGTAGGGTGTCTATTGGACTATCTGGTGAGTGTTTTACCTCAGTTTTTATATTTGTTTATCAGTGTTGCTTTAGTTTTTGTTTGCAATTTTATTCCACAGGTCAGTTTTGCAGGTACCGAGATGAGGATACTGATTTCCTGGACATCCACTGAATTTAGTCATCTCTGGATTTCAAGGATAGGATTTTGCCCGCTCTAAGGACATTTGGATCAATGTGTCTGTATGATTTTAATGTGAAACAAAAAAGGTGTTTTGATTTTACCTCGGGCTTACTCGGTCAATTGTGACACACTTCTACTAATCGGAACAGCTGGCCTCCAAGCGCCACCCGTGAAACCGCAAGGTAAAAGTTTCTCTCTAAGGAACAGCTTATGGAACTTTATTTGAACTGAGCTATTAGTACGGGCACTTAGTTTCTTAGAGGTACCTGCATAGGCTGTATTGATATTTGTGTTTTTTGCATTTATATTTATGTATAATTAAATATTTTTATGTGACACAGTATGATGTTTAACCTTTTTTAAGGGCTATTCGCTACATATTCTTATAATATGTTACTCCATACCAAAACAACAGAAATTGGAATTATCAGGTTTTTACTGTTATACTGTTGGGTTAAGTCTGGCGAGACAGCAGATCATATATATATATATATATATATATATATATATATATATATATGTGTGTGTGTGTGTGTGTATCAAACATTGGTGCAGTGTTTTTTGCTATAGGTTCGTCCAATCATTTTTTAGTATTAAAAACACATAATACTCATATGCTAAATCACTTGAAACTGATGCAGTATAACTGTAAAAAGCTGACAGGAAAATATCACCTGAGCATCTCTATGTAAAAAAGGAAGATATTTTACCTCACAATTTCCTCAGCTCAGCAGAGTAAGTTCTGTGTAAAAAGTTATACTCAGCTGCTCCCAGCTGCAGGTAAAAAAAAAAAGAAGAAATGAACAGCAGCCAATCAGCATCAACAGTGCTGAGGTCATGAACTATTTTACTGTGATCTCATGAGATTTCACTTAACTCTCTTGAGCTTTCATTGTAAACTTCCTTTCACTGAATGGGGAAATAAGATGAGTGTTCACGAGGCTCAATCCCGGGACAGACATACTGATTTGCTGTTTAGAAGTCCTTTACAATGGGATGTGGCTACTGAGGAACTTTTGAGGTAAAATATCTTTCTTTTTTACATAGAGATTTTCAGGTGATATTTTCTAGTCAGCTTTTTACAGCTATGCTGCATCACTTTCAAGTGTTTAAACATTTGGGTATTATGGCCCTTTAAGTAACAGAGAAAAACACAATTTTTCAACACCTAAAGGAACATGAAACCCCAAATTTTTCTTTCATGACTCAGATACTTATACAATTTTAAACAACTTCCCATTTACTTCTATTATCAAATTTGATTCATTCTTTGGTACTTCTTCGCTGAATGGGCAGCAATGCACTACTGGGAGCTAGCCAAATAAATCAGGAGAGCCAATCAAAATATAGATATATGTGCAGCCACCAATCACCTGCTAGCTCCCAGTAGCGCATTGCTGCTCCCAAGCTTAGCTAGTATGTTGCATGTTTTTCAACAAAGGATACCATGCAAACAAAGCAAATCAGATAATTGAAGTAAATTGGAAACTTGTTTAAAACAGCATGTTCTATCTGAATTGTAAAATTTAATTTTGACTTTACTTTCCCTTTAACTCAATACATATACACACACACACACACACACATATATATATATATATATATATATATATATATATACATACACACACACAAACATACATACACACACACACACACACACATATATATATATATATATATATATATACACGTACATGCACACATACTCATACATGCACACATACTCATACAAGCACACACATACTCACACACACACACACACACACACACACATATATATATATACACACACACACATATATATATATATACATACATACATACATACTCATATACACACACACATATAACAAAATGTATGTTTACCTGATAAATTTATTTCTTCCAGATATGGGGAGTCCACAGGTTCATCTAATTACTGTTGGGAATACCACTCCTGGCAAGTAGAAGGAGGCAAAGAGCACCACAGTCAAACTGTTAAGTATCACTCCCTTACCCCACAACCCCCAGTCATTCGACCGAAAGGAAATGGAGAAAAAAGAGTAACACAAGGTGCGGAAGTGTCTGAGGTTTAAACAAAATAAACAGTCTTGAAAACAAAAGGGCTGGTCTGTGGACTCACCATATCTGGAAGAAATAAATTTATCAGGTAAGCATAAATTTAGTTTTCTTCCTAAAATATGGTGAGTCCACGGGTTCATCTAATTACTGTTGGGAACCAATACACAAGCTAGAGGACACAGATGAATAGGGAGGGACAAGACAAGCAGACCTAAACAGAAGGTACTATAATAAGGACTCGGCGGTGGCTAATCATTTTAATGGATATCATTTTACTAATATAGCAAATATGACTATTAAAATTATTGACATAGCAACCACCCCCATTAGGGAAAAAAAGGGCTATTTTGGATGCTAACATTAAAAACATGTTCTCCTATGGGCATGAATCGGGAGTGTGACATCAATTATTTTATTGATAATTAAGCTCACTTATACTTCACTGTAAACAAACTATTATATATTGTGGCTCTGAGATATGCATAAGAATCAATATATATATATATTTTTGATGGTAAAGAATTAATTTTGTGGTTAGTTTTTGTATGAATTGACAGTTTTGATAACATTGTAAATTATGTATCTTATGTCTAAATAATGTGAGTTGTAATATTTAGGATCTGTTTTCTTTTATTGAATTTTTGCTTGTATCTGAGCGTCCCTATCAGGGGAGGTCTAACCTGTTGATTTGGCAGAATCAATTGGTGCTTAACATTAAGCTATAGCCTATCATTTGCAGGTTACCCCTTTAAATAGGTTATGTTCAGTACAACCATTGTGTCTATGAATAAGTGCCTCTAGGGGGCGCGAAACGCGTCAGTGCCTGTGTCTGTTTGTCTGTCTGCCCATCTCTGGCTTTTTTTATGTGCTTACAGCGTGTGTTGCTGTTTTTTTTAACATACCCATTAAACTTGGATTATTTTACAATACTGGTATCCCTGTGCAGTGCCTGCTCCTATGTGTTTTCTGCATGCAAGCTTTTGTGGCTTGATGCCGCCTCTGCTACGGCATTCCGTTGCTATAGGAGGATTGTGGATGACGATTTGGCAGGTTCATTTCCACTATTGGAACGGTGAGAATTGAATGCTGCCTGGACTGACGCTTACTGTGCTAAACAGAAGGCACCACTGCTTGAAAAACCTTTCTTCCAAAAGCAGCCTCGGCCGAGGCAAAAGTATCAAACTTGTAAAATTTGTAAAAAGTAAGCAAAGAAGACCAAGTTGGAGCCTTGCAAACTTGTGCCATAGAAGCCTTATTTTTGAAAGTCCAAGAAAAGGAACCGTAATTCTCTCAGGAGGTTGCTTACCAGCAGTTTCATATGCAAGATGAATAACACTTCGCAACCAAAAAGAAAAATAGAAGCAGAATCTTTCTGCCCTTTATGGTTCCCAGAGAAACAGATAAAAGGAGCAGAGGAGTGGTAAAAATCCTTAGTCGCCACCAGATATAATTTAAGAACATGCACAACATCCAAATTGTGCAACAGACGTTTTTTGTAAGAAGAAGGCTTAGGACAGAGATCTAACAACAATCTCCTGATTAATATTCTTATTAGAAACAACCATAGGAAGAAAACCTAACTTAGTACGAAAAAACCACCTTATCAACATGAAAAATAAGATATGGTGAATCATACTGAAATGCAAGACTGAGAGGTCAGAGACTCTCCAATAAGAAGAGATAGTCAAAGGAAACAAAAACTTCCAAGAAAACAACTTAATAACTTAGTAATATCTCACGGATCAACCAGATCAAAACTCTAAGAACAAGATTTAAGCTCCAAGGAGGAGCAACCGACTTAAATACAGGCCTGATTCTGACCAAGGCCTGACAAAAAGATTGGACGTCTGGCACATACACCAAACGCTTATGTAACAAAACAGATAAGTCAGAAATTTGACCCTTCAGGGTACTTACTGATAAACCTTTCTCCAGACCTTCCTGAAGAAAAGACAAAATCCTAAGGACCCATACTCTACTCCAAGAGTAACCCTTAGATTCACACCATGAAAGATATTAACGCCATATCTTATAGAAAATCTTCCAAGTAACAGGCTTGTGAGACTCAACAACCAACTCGGAAAACCATGCTTAGATAGAAACTAAGCGTTCAAACTCCAAGCAGTCAGCTTCAGAGAAATGAGATTTGGATGAAGGGAGAGACCCTGAATCAGAAGGTCCTTCCTTAGAGGAAGTTTTCCCGGTGGGGGAGATGACATCTTCCACTAGATCTGCATACCATATCCTGCGAGGCCGCGAAGGAGCTATTAGAATTACCAATGCTCTCTCCTGCTTTATACGAGCAAAGCCTTGTGGAAGAAGAGCAAACGGAGGAAACAGATATGCAAGCCTGAAAACCCAAGGAACTGCTATAACATCTATCAGAGCGGCCGTCGTGTCTCTTGACCTTGAACCGTACCTTGGAAGCTTGGTGTTATGCCGAAATGCTATCAAATCCAATTCCAGCCCCCCATTTGGGGTTAAACTGGAGAACACCTGCAGATGAAAAATCTGTCTACTCAGAAAGTCCTCTTCCCAGATGTCCACTCCTAGAATGTGGATGTAAATAGACAGTAATTGTGAGCCACCGCCCACAGACCAAACCGAGTCACCTCTGACATGGCTAAGGAACCCAGAGTTCCTTTCCGAGCCAGTGAGTAGACATTGACAGACTGGAACATGATAAACCCGCTATGGACAACTGAGTACAAACCCTCAGAGCATGAAAAACATAATTTATGTAAGAACTTACCTGATAAATTCATTTCTTTCATATTAGCAAGAGTCCATGAGCTAGTGACGTATGGGATATACATTCCTACCAGGAGGGGCAAAGTTTCCCAAACCTCAAAATGCCTATAAATACACCCCTCACCACACCCACAAATCAGTTTAACGAATAGCCAAGAAGTGGGGTGATAAGAAAAAAGTGCGAAAGCATAAAAAAAATAAGGAATTGGAATAATTGTGCTTTATACAAAAAAATCATAACCACCACAAAAAGGGTGGGCCTCATGGACTCTTGCTAATATGAAAGAAATGAATTTATCAGATAAGTTCTTACATAAATTATGTTTTCTTTCATGTAATTAGCAAAAGTCCATGAGCTAGTGACGTATGGGATAATGACTACCCAAGATGTGGATCTTCCACGCAAGAGTCACTAGAGAGGGAGGGATAAAATAAAGACAGCCAATTCCGCTGAAAATAATCCACACCCAAAATAAAGTTTAAATTTTATAATGAAAAAAACTGAAATTATAAGCAGAAGAATCAAACTGAAACAGCTGCCTGAAGTACTTTTCTACCAAAAACTGCTTCAGAAGAAGAAAACACATCAAAATGGTAGAATTTAGTAAAAGTATGCAAAGAAGACCAAGTTGCTGCTTTGCAAATCTGATCAACCGAAGCTTCATTCCTAAACGCCCAGGAAGTAGAAACTGACCTAGTAGAATGAGCTGTAATCCTATGAGGCGGAGTTTTACCCGACTCGACATAGGCATGATGAATTAAAGATTTTAACCAAGATGACAAAGAAATGGCAGAGGCCTTCTGACCTTTCCTAGAACCGGAAAAGATAACAAATAGACTTGAAGTCTTTCGGAAATTCTTAGTAGCTTCAACATAATATTTCAAAGCTCTAACTACATCCAAAGAATGCAATGATTTCTCCTTAGAATTCTTAGGATTAGGACATAATGAAGGAACCACAATTTCTCTACTAATGTTGCTAGAATTCACAACCTTCGGTAAAAATTTAAAAGAAGTTCGCAACACCGCCTTATTCTGATGAAAAATCAGAAAAGGAGACTCACAAGAAAGAGCAGATAATTCAGAAACTCTTCTAGCAGAAGAGATGGCCAAAAGAAACAAAACTTTCCAAGAAAGTTATTTAATGTCCAATGAATGCATAGGTTCAAACTGAGGAGCTTGAAGAGCCCCCAGAACCAAATTCAAACTCCAAGGAGGAGAAATTGACTTAATGACAGGTTTTATACGAACCAAAGCTTGTACGAAACAATGAATATCAGGAAGATTAGCAATCTTTCTGTGAAAAAGAACAGAAAGAGCAGAGATTTGTCCTTTCAAGGAACTTGCAGACAAACCTTTATCCAAACCATCCTGAAGAAACTGTAAAATTCTCGGAATTCTAAAAGAATGCCAGGAAAAATGATGAGAAAGACACCAAGAAATGTAAGTCTTCCAGACTCTATAATATATCTTCCTAGATACAGATTTACGAGCCTGTAACATAGTATTAATCACAGAGTCAGAGAAACCTCTTTGACCAAGAATCAAGCGTTCAATCTCCATACCTTTAAATTTAAGGATTTGAGATCCTGATGGAAAAAAGGACCTTGCGACAGAAGGTCTGGTCGTAGTGGCAAGAGGCCATCCGGACAAGATCCGCATACCAAAACCTGTGAGGCCATGCCGGAGCTACCAGCAGAACAAACGAGCATTCCTTCAGAATCTTGGAGATTACTCTTGGAAGAAGAACTAGAGGCGGAAAGATATAGGCAGGATGATACTTCCAAGGAAGTGATAATGCATCCACTGCTTCCGCCTGAGGATCCCGGGATCTGGACAGATACCTGGGAAGTTTCTTGTTTCGATGAGACACCATCAGATCTATCTCTGGAAGCTCCCACATTTGAACAATCTGAAGAAATACCTCTGGGTGAAGAGACCATTCGCCCGGATGCAACGTTTGGCGACTGAGATAATCCGCTTCCCAATTGTCTATACCTGGGATATGAACCGCAGAGATTAGACAGGAGCTGGATTCCGCCCAAACCAAAATTCGAGATATTTCTTTCATAGCCAGAGGACTGTGAGTCCCTCCTTGATGATTGATGTATGCCACAGTTGTGACATTGTCTGTCTGAAAACAAATGAACGATTCTCTCTTTAGAAGAGGCCAAGACTGAAGAGCTCTGAAAATTGCACGGAGTTCCAAAATATTGATCGGTAATCTCACCTCCTGAGATTCCCAAACTCCTTGTGCCGTCAGAAATCCCCACACAGCTCCCCAACCTGTGAGACTTGCATCTGTTGAAATTACAGTCCAGGTCGGAAGCACAAAAGAAGCCCCCTGAATTAAACGATGGTGATCTGTCCACCACGTTAGAGAGTGTCGTACAATCGGTTTTAAAGATATTAATTGAGATATCTTTGTGTAATCCTTGCACCATTGATTCAGCATACAGAGCTGAAGAGGTCGCATGTGAAAACGAGCAAAGGGGATCGCGTCCGATGCAGCAGTCATAAGACCTAGAATTTCCATGCATAAAGCTACCGAAGGGAATGATTGTGACTGAAGGTTTCGACAAGCTGAAATCAATTTTAGACGTCTCTTGTCTGTTAAAGACAGAGTCATGGACACTGAATCTATCTGGAAACCCAGAAAGGTTACCCTTGTCTGAGGAATCAATGAACTTTTTGGTGAATTGATCCTCCAACCATGATCTTGAAGAAACAACACAAGTCGATTCGTATGAGATTCTGCTAAATGTAAAGACTGAGCAAGTACCAAGATATCGTCCAAATAAGGAAATACCACAATACCCTGTTCTCTGATTACAGACAGAAGGGCACCGAGAACCTTTGTAAAAATTCTTGGAGCTGTAGCTAGGCCAAACGGCAGAGCCACAAACTGGTTATGCTTGTCCAGAAAAGAGAATCTCAGGAACTGATAATGATCTGGATGAATCGGAATATGCAGATATGCATCCTGTAAATCTATTGTGGACATATAATGCCCTTGCTGAACAAAAGGCAAGATAGTCCTTACAGTTACCATTTTGAACGTTGGTATCCTTACATAACGATTCAATATTTTTAGATCCAGAACTGGTCTGAAGGAATTCTCCTTCTTTGGTACAATGAAGAGATTTGAATAAAACCCCATCCCCTGTTCCAGAACTGGAACTGGAATAATTACTCCAGCCAACTCTAGATCTGAAACACAATTCAGAAATGCTTGAGCTTTCACTGGATTTACTGGGACACGGGAAAGAAAAAAATCTCTTTGCAGGAGGTCTCATCTTGAAACCAATTCTGTACCCTTCTGAAACAATGTTCTGAATCCAAAGATTGTGAACAGAACTGATCCAAATTTCTTTGAAAAAACGTAACCTGCCCCCTACCAGCTGAGCTGGAATGAGGGCCACACCTTCATGTGGACTTAGAAGCTGGCTTTGCCTTTCTAGAAGGCTTGGATTTATTCCAGACTGGAGATGGTTTCCAAACTGAAACTGCTCCTGAGGATGAAGGATCAGGCTTTTGTTCTTTGTTGAAACGAAAGGAACGAAAACGATTATTAGCCCTGTTTTTACCCTTAGATTTTCTATCCTGTGGTAAAAAAGTTCCTTTCCCACCAGTAACAGTTGAGATAATAGAATCCAACTGAGAACCAAATAATTTGTTACCCTGGAAAGAAATGGAAAGTAGAATTGATTTAGAAGCCATATCAGCATTCCAAGTTTTAAGCCATAAAGCTCTTCTAGCTAAAATAGCTAGAGACATAAACCTGACATCAACTCTGATAATATCAAAAATGGCATCACAGATAAAATTATTAGCATGTTGTAGAAGAATAATAATATTATGAGAATCATGATCTGTTACTTGTTGCGCTAAAGTTTCCAACCAAAAAGTTGAAGCTGCAGCAACATCAGCCAATGATATAGCAGGTCTAAGAAGATTACCTGAACACAGATAAGCTTTTCTTAGAAAGGATTCAATTTTCCTATCTAAAGGATCCTTAAACGAAGTACCATCTGACGTAGGAATAGAAGTACGTTTAGCAAGGGTAGAAATAGCCCCATCAACCATAGGGATCTTGTCCCAAAATTCTAATCTGTCAGACGGCACAGGATATAATTGCTTAAAACGTTTAGAAGGAGTAAATAAATTACCCAATTTATCCCATTCTCTGGAAATTACTTCAGAAATAGCATTAGGAACAGGAAAAACTTCTGGAATAACCACAGGAGATTTAAAGACCTTATCTAAACGTTTAGAATTAGTATCAAGAGGACCAGAATCCTCTATTTCTAAAGCAATTAGTACTTCTTTAAGTAAAGAACAAATAAATTCCATTTTAAATAAATATGAAGATTTATCAGCATCAATCTCTGAGACAGAATCCTCTTAACCAGAAGAGTCATCAGAATCAGAATGATGATGTTCATTTAAAAATTCATCTGTAGAGAGAGAAGTTTTAAAAGATTTTTTATGTTTACTAGAAGGAGAAATAACAGACATAGCCTTCTTGATGGATTCAGAAACAAAATCTCTTATGTTATCAGGAACATTCTGCACCTTAGATGTTGAAGGAACTGCAACAGGCAATGGTACATTACTAAAGGAAATATTATCTGCATTAACAAGTTTGTCATGACAATTAATACAAACAACAGCCGGAGAAATAGCTACCAAAAGTTTACAGCAGATACACTTAGCTTTGGTAGTTCCAGCACTAGACAGCGATTTTCCGGAAGTATCTTCTGACTCGGATGCAACGTGAGACATCTTGCAATATGTAAGAGAAAAAACAACATATAAAGCAAAATTGATCAAATTCCTTAAATGACAGTTTCAGGAATGGGAAAAAATGCCAATAAACAAGCTTCTAGCAACCAGAAGCAAAGAAAAAATGAGACTGAAATAATGTGGAGACAAAAGCGACGCCCATATTTTTTAGCGCCAAATTAGACGCCCACATTATTTGGCGCCTAAATGCTTTTTGGCGCCAAAAATGACGCCACATCCGGAACGCCGACATTTCTGGCGCAAAAGGACGTCAAAAATGACGCAACTTCCGGCGACACGTATGACGCCGGAAACAGAAAAGATTTTTTGCGCCAAAAAAGTCTGCGCCAAGAATGACGCAATAAAATGAAGCATTTTCAGCCCCCGCGAGCCTAACAGCCCACAGGGAAAAAAAGAGTCAAATTTTTTAAGGTAAGAAAAAATGATTGATTCAAATGCATTATCCCAAATATGAAACTGACTTGTCTTAAAATAAGGAATGTTGAACATCAAGGCAAGTCAAGGCAAATAAATGTTTGAATACATATATTTAGAACTTTATAAACAAAGTGCCCAACCATAGCTTAGAGTGTCACAGAAAATAAGATTTACTTACCCCAGGACACTCATCTACATGTTTGTAGAAAGCCAAACCAGTACTGAAACGAAAATCAGCAGAGGTAATGTTATATAAATAAGAGTATATCGTCGATCTGAAAAGGGAGGTAAGAGATGAATCTCTACGACCGATAACAGAGAACCTATGAAATAGACCCCGTAGAAGGAGATCACTGTATTCAAAATAGGCAATACTCTCCTCACATCCCTCTGACATTCACTGCACGCTGAGAGGAAAACCGGGCTCCAACTTGCTGCGGAGCGCATATCAACGTAGAATCTAGCACAAACTTACTTCACCACCTCCATAGGAGGCAAAGTTTGTAAAACTGAATTGTGGGTGTGGTGAGGGGTGTATTTATAGGCATTTTGAGGTTTGGGAAACTTTGCCCCTCCTGGTAGGAATGTATATCCCATACGTCACTAGCTCATGGACTCTTGCTAATTACATGAAAGAAATAACACTGACTTCTGCTCAGTATTTAAGCTGCCACCCTCAGAGCTCTGCAAGTTACACTGACTACTGCACACACTGCTATCCCACTCACTGACTACACATGCACTCACGAGCAGATTGAGGAGACTACACGTGCAGTCAGGAGCCAATGTGCTGCCAAAGCCGCCAATGGGAATAGTTTCAGTTCCCACTGAGATGTGCCAATAGGTTAAGATGATCTGTGACCCACTGGGTATCAATCACGAGTCAACCATGTGATATGCGTAGCAAGCATGCGGAAAGTCAGAAACCAAAATAAAATGTAAAGAAAAAATTTAATTAAAAAAAAAATTGTGCTGAAGCAGGGACATGCCTACACACTGCTGCCGACACACTAATGTGTCACGACACACAGTTTGGAAAGCTCTACCATAGAGGCTTGGGACGTTTAAGGAGAAGCTGTGGCATTGCCTAAACAGCATCATCCTGAGAGACATGAGGCAAGAACAAATATTTGCTATATTTTTTTGTTTTAAAAGAAATTTAAATATGAGTACTGTCACTTTAAATATAAAACGACAAGCCATATAACAGGAACTTATATATATAGGAACAGACCCTTGTTCCACTAAAATCCTTAATAATGATATGAAAATAACCCCAAAGCCCTCTAACAGTAAAAGGAGGAAGGAGATTTAATGCAAAAGTAGCTAAAAACATAATAAATATAGGAACAGTCCAAATATATACCCCTGAACCCCATACTCTCCAAATATAGAGGTGACTTAATGGGAAAAGTAAAATACAACATAAGAAATCCGGAGGCCCTGCTGTTGTAGCTTCATATCTATGAGATAAAAATTGTTAAACACAACTGATGTTTTAATAACAGACTTGTGAATCAAGGCCCCAGTAAGATATCATCTCTAACTCACTGAGACTATCTTAGCTTGAAAGAACATAGTTTAGGCAGTTAGATGGATCAAATTTTATTTGAAAACCATTTCAGTAGCTAAACCCACCGCTCCGATCATGGTCGGAGAGGCAGGCATGTCACGTGAGCGCTACCATCATGGTAATCTCGCTTCTCCAGCCTAAAAATGGCGCCGCTCCATTCTTTACTACCTAAGAAGGCTGAGCCGTAGAACACAGTGCGCAGCAGAAAAACAAGCACGCGATTCAGTGCAAGGAAAAACAGTGATCCCAAACACAAATCCCCCCTAGGGGATACTCTCCTAATGAAATTGAAAAACTGAGAAGGGTAAATGGTGCAATCATAAAAACGGAAGTGCTACCAAACATCAACACCCGTTCTGCAATCCTGCAGAAAGAAACAAATAAAAATACTATCTCCAGAAGAAAATAATCCTGGTACTATCAAAATTAAGTACAACAAGATAACACACATTGAAAATAAGCACAATAAAAACTTGTCTGCCTCATGAAACTGGTTAACCCCTTCATTACCAACAAAGGGGAAACAGTCTTTCTCCTACATATCACATTAAGTGCCTGCACCCTGCCCAAACTAATATCCTACTAGGATATATTTTGTCCCAATAAAATGCGCAGATTCCCTTAAAGTGCATAGTTTCCCACATAGAAGACAAAAATGGCACTTACTTGTTTCTAGCTGTCCGGCAGGAGGACAGCTCACAAGATATGAGAGGACACATTTCCTTGCAGAAACCTGTAGCAAGAGAAAGATCAGGGCCAACAACTCTGGCTTTCTATACTATGGGCAGCAAAAATGTTAGAAAAATGCAGTAAGGCCCACCTTACAAGCTCCTAACTGCTTTAAAGCCACCACTCCCCCTACTAAAAGAGACTAAAGTGGAGTACGGCTAGACCCAGTACTTGAAAAAGGGGAAAGATCACAGAGCTACTCTGGCTTTCAAAACAATAAGCTCTTGATTGTAGTGAAATAAATCCAATTTTCTTCAGACACTAAAACTTTACTTCCTCCATGCACTAAAGGCAAAGAGAATGACTGGGGGTTGTGGGTAAGGGAGTGATACTTAACAGTTTGGCTGTGGTGCTCTTTGCCTCCTCCTGCTGGCCAGGAGTGGCATTCCTAACAGTAATTAGACGAACCCGTCGACTCACCATATCTTAGCAAGAAATATATATATACATATATATACACACACACACATACTTATACACACACACACATATAATATATATATTTATATATATATATATATATAAATATATACACATACTCATAAACACATATATATATATATATATATATATAAATATATACACATGTACATATACATGTGTGTGTGTATATTTTTTTTACCAGCTTGAATAATACACTCTTGTGAATTATTTTGATTTTGAGTTGCTTCTGCAATTTTTGATACTGCACAGAGACTTTTCCGTCTTTCAGTTATTTCATAACATTTTTTTCTTTTTCAATTGAAGAAGCAAGACTGTTGTGATTGCTCCACTGAGAAGGGGATGCAAGGGAAGGAACGTAGGGAAAATAAAAAGTGCCTTCATATTTTCTGGCGCACAGACCATACATTTAGGCAAGAAGATGATACTCGCATAGTGATGTATGTGGTGTGTGTAAAACACCAGTGACTCATGAACGGCTGAGGCTGTGGAGTGAAATAACTCCCTCATGCACACTCTCAGGGTAATAGCCTATTTATTCTTTGTCTAGAGTTAGTTACATTTTTATTGGGCCTTTTTTTTCTATTTAAATGTTTGTAATGAATTTACTAGAAATGAAAGGTGTGAGAGATAGATGGCCCTGAAGGCTCCATTCGTACGCAGTTTCAATTTGAGCTTCAGCACAGACGCCGCTGAACTCACTCACCTGCCTTTCCACTGAGAAGGTGGAAAGAATAGGGAGGGAGGATAAAAGGGAGGGAGACAGAGCATAATATGTGTAAGGGACATTTCTAAATTCTAATTTTTCTTAGAAGCTCAAACTTGTCAAGGCTTGAAGTCTTTAACAACTGCACATTTATTATATTTTTTTTTTTCAACTGTACTGTAAATGGGAGAAAAATGATCTGAAAATGGAAAAATTCTCCCAGATCTTATAAATAATAAAAAATATATATATAAATAAATCATATGTAAATAAATACTTACGTATGATGGGATGGAAATGGGGTGAAATTTGATGCATTTATATTTAGACTATAATATTAATTTCTAAAAGAGATATCTAACAGCTCTTGCTTTTAATTTTGTAAAAGGTTTTATTTAAAATTCTGCAAATTGCGCAAAGTAGCTACGTGAATGCTGAGAACAGTGGAACAGTTATTTACAGCTAAACCGTACCTTACTTACCAGGGATTTAGAGTAGTTTTGAAAATCATTAAAGTGCCATTATAGTTGAAAAATCAGATGCTCTAATTCATTACGGCATGTCATTTTAGGGCTAGTGATTTTGCACCCCTATGTGTTAAACCCCCGCAAAAGGATTAAACACATAGTGAAGTACTGCCTTGGACTCGAAGAGCACTGCTGGTCCCCAAGCGGAAACTACAATTACATGTCATTTTTCAACTATAATGACCCTTTTATAAAATGACAGAAGGTGAGAATTGCTCAACCAGGAAGGAAAAAAAAGCTCAGTAGCTTATTTTCCAGATCACCACCTAATTGTGCCTTTCATAGAGGAAACCAATCCTAAAGTATATCCATCTGATCCTGCCTAAAAAGGTCAGTCGAGCCATGAAATACCAGGCAATCCTCCTCTAAACAAGGAACATGGCAACCCCAGACAATTGTTTCGGCCTTCCTTGGGCCCTGTCAGTATGGTGCAGCCATATCCCTCTAGGCACACTGAGTAAGGAGACCACGTCTGGTTTCTCCCATCATCCTTAAGGAGACTTTTTCCCAGGAAATATATTAAATGTAGGTAATTTTGCAATGCCAACTTAAAGGTAAAAAAGCGTAAAAGGAAATGTGCTGGAGTGTTTTTTATTGCACTAGTGCTTGCAAATTAAACTTGTGAATTTGGCTATTCTTTTTATATACAAATGCTGAATACGGCAGCGGGTAGCAACTTTTGAGTTTTTGCTCGCTGGATTTATTTGTGTGAAAGTGTAACACATAAATATCTCTGAAAAATCCAGATATTTTTGTGTTGCTCTTTCACGCAAATAAATCCAGTGCTGAAAAGACCTGAATGCAACTACCCGCGACCATATTCTGCATTTATTTGTAAAATGAATAGCGGAATGTACGTCTGTTGCAAATAACAATTTGTTTTAACCCTACAAATGAGCTGAATACAAAGTTAAATTTAACAATAGGGGGCGATTCGCTAAATCTCTCCCTCACAAGTTTCTAGAAAGGCAATTTTTACTGTATCTATCCAAGGGACGTTCCCCTGAATTTCTGGATGTGAAGGACAGACATGCACAGTACAATATAGCACCGGTTGTACTTTGAATGATTCTGATTTGGCTTTGAATGTTTCTGTGTAACATTAACAAATTAGATTAAATTAAAAAAAATCAGTTTCTTTTAACAATTGCATTATATTTTATATTTGACAGTGTGTGACAGTTTCAGTCCGCAAAGTTTCCTGGGTGTTTCTAAAGCTCTCTCACAACTGTCATTATATTCTCTAAGCATTTTACACCTGCAGCTCTCACTGATTTATCTTGTCAATTGCATGTAGGTGAAGTTTCCTCAAAAAACACAACACAGTTACACAGAAAACTATTATGTACTAAACTAAAAGCAAATACAAGTTAAACTAAGGTAATTACATTTCAGTTTCATTTGTATTTGCTGCAAACTAAGAATTTATATCAGTCCCCTGTTAATCTAACTCACCTTTGTGAGATTCTCTATCCCAGACTGCCTAATTTTGTCCATGTAAAGTCTGCACTATATTTTTTCTCCAGGCTGGAGAGTTTTTGAAAATTAGACTCTTGAGACAATAATTAGAGGTATATATATAGATAGATGCCAATCACCAGATAACTCTCAATAGTGCACTGCTGCTCCTAAGCCTGCCTAGTTATGCTTTTCGACAAAGGATATCAAGAGATACCAGTGGAGCATCATGGAAATAGCAATAAGAAGGCAACCTCAGGCAAGCAATGGCAGGGACAATGTGTCCCATTATCACATACATGTCAGTGTGATGCCTCCATTACATGAGAAACAAGCTGTGATCAGTAAGTATCTTATGCTGCTGCTAGATGCCTGCTTGTGAGGCTATCCAGCAACAGTGCAGTAACAGTCAAGTATATCTGTTACTATGTATACAATCACAGTGGTTGTATCCTTTGACATGCTGATCTAAATATAAAAAACAAAACAAAAAAAACTGGGCCTCTTACATGAAAAGCACAGACACCCCTATTTTAAATAGTATGTCATCCAGTTTAGGTCTCTACTCAGAACAAGTCTCTCTTATTTCACTGAAAGCCTCTGCTTTTAAAAAATTGCATTACCAAAAGAACACAACAACAGGATTTCATATTAAAGGACCTCAAAATACCTAGCTGATGAGCTGATCCCTTTTATATGGTAAAATGCACACTGACAACAAACACAGAGAAGCTGTTATTAGCGTGCACACATACAAACACTCATTATATATTAACATTTCTACACTGTGATTGGATGATGAAACATGTTTGTTACAGTGCAGGAAAACATCCCCAGACAATGGGTGTTCAGGCTGCGGCAGTGAATGAAAGAAACTGACAGCATCAAAGTAAAAATTTTTAAATATATAAATATTTTTTTTCTCAAATTTTACTTTTTTTTTAAACTATCAGCAATCGCGTCTTGGGGGTTTCAGTTTTACATGATTTTAATATCAGATAATTAGATATTGTATTATCGCGACAAACACATTTCATGACGTTTGGCATTAAAAATAAAATAAAAATACCCTTGACAGCATGTAACAGCTATCAGCATTTTTTCTTAAAAATTTGATAATAGTACCTGGTTACCTGTATTTATATTCTGAATGTTGTTTTATAAAATCTCAACCAAAAAAAACTCCCAATAACTGTAAAGGGACATTAACCTACATAGTAATTCTCCATAAAATGATTAATTGTGGACATTAAAGGGACATGAAACTCAAATTTTTTCTTTCGTGATTTAGAAAGAGCATGCAATTTTAAAGAAAAACTTTACAATTTACTTCTATTATCTAATTTGCTTCATTCTCGTGATATCATTTGTTGAAAAGCATATCTAAATAGGTTTAAATAGCTGCTGATTGGTGGTTGCACATAGATACCTCATGTGATTGGCTCATCCATGTGCATTGCTATTTCTTCAACAAAGCATATCTAAAGAATAAAGCAAATTAGATAATAAAAGTAATTAGAAATGTTGTTTAAAATTGTATTCTCTATATGAATCTTTGCAATGAACATAAATTCTTTATTTGGTCAGGTTTTCCTGCTACAGTATCTAACCCTGAAAAGTATGTTTTTCTATTGCCCTCACAGAGGAAGAAGTGCCTCCTGCAAGATTCAGAATCATGACATCACAGCATGCTACACAGTGACTGCTTTATTCAGTGCAGCACATAATATATCTGTCCCTAGCTGGCCACAGCAATGGGTAGTAGATAAATATACAAAACAGGCATGTATTTTGTTTGTAGCTCTTTTGCAATGCTTTGACAAATTGCTGAAATATATTACACATCAATAAAAAAAAAGACTTCAACATACATGTAAAGAGTTATAAAAACCAGACAATTTAACTCTGAGTACTAACATATTCCTAGGATATGTCATTAATACTAGCTACAATATTTAATTAAAGAGTAGCTTAAAATACAGGACTTGTGTATGGAGATCCATGTAACCTAATGGTGGATGTCTTTATCAGAGGATTATCGTTATTTATGGAATGGGGAAAAATGACTCAAAACAACTTCTGTTTTCAATTATACTTCATATAAATTTTATCAGGCTGTGCACATGAAGATGTTACATCTTGTTTTATGGCGTATCCCCGGACAGGATGCCAGACTATAATAAAAGACAATTTACAGCCAAAAGAACACATATTCCTAACATACAGTGCTCACAAAAGATGAGATTTGGAAGAACTTACAAGAACCATCCCCGGAAGAATAAATTGATGTCTATTACTTTTTTTTATTTTCAAAATGTCACTGCTTTTCAAAGAGACCAATTCTGTTTTTATAAGTTTGTTGTACCTCTGAGCCGGGCAAATCAAAAAAAAGGAAGAGACAATAACCAAATACAAGTAATTTATTGAGTTGTACAAATATGTTGACTGATTATATATATAGATATTAGAGATGCGCATTTGGAGGTTTTGTGAACCTCAGGACGCGGAAGAATGCGGTTCCTTCCTGCTGCTTGGTTATTTTTGTAGCTGAATTTATTTTTCTGCAACAGCAACATGCTAAAATCTTGCACAAGAATGAATTTGGCAATGAAAATAGCAGAACAGCAGGAAGGGGCCGCCTTCTTCTGCATTCTGAGGGGCACAAAACCTCCAAATTCACATTTATATTTTATATATATATATATATACACATATATATATACAAAACACGGTAGGGGACAGCACTCTCAGGCCGGACTGGGTGCACATACCATGACCCTGTAACATGCACAGCCCTGGGTGCAAGACAAAGTACTCTCAGGAAGCTGCACTGTCCACAGAGCCACAGGCAGTTAACCCCAGACAGGTCTGGGTGCACGGCCCAAATGGGTAAATTACAAAAAATATATACGATAATATAGCACACAGTCCGGCCTGAGATTGCTGTCCCCTTCCGTGTTTTGTATATGTCTGGGGAGATTACATTAGCCCGCGCACCCTTCATTTTTTCCCAGATTGTTTGACTGTGAGCCTGCATTGTGTGGCTGTTTAGGGACCCAGGTTTTGGAAGAGACCTTGACGTGGTACCTGGGCTTGTCCCATTTGGCCAGATGTGGTAACTAACTCTTCCATTGCTGCTTTTTATCTTAGTTGTGAGCTTGTGAGTGCTGGACTTTCTCTGTGTGCTATAGTATCGTATATATATATATATATATATATATATATATATATATATATTTATAGACACAAATACACACACACATATATATATATATATATATATATATATATATATATATATATATATATTCACTAGTGGACACACAAAAACACACATAGGCAAGGAGAGAGGGAAACACAAGCAGGGATGCCCTCACACATAGCATACAAATAGACTGATAGAGATAGATGGGAGAGAGAGAACAACGGGGGGGGGGGGGGGGGAGAGGGAGAGATAAAGGGAGGGGGAGAAAGAATAGAGGGAAGGTAGAGAGAGAACACAGAGAGGGGGAGAGAATGAGAAACAGAAAGAGAGAAATGTAGGAAAGAGAGAGAGAAAGAGGGAGGAGAGAGAGATAGATAGAGAGGGGGGAGATAGAGAGGGAGGGGAGATAGAGGGAAGGAGATAGAGAGAGAGGGGAGAGAGAGGGGGAGAGAGAGGGAGAGGGGGGGAGAGAGAGGGGGGGGAAAGAGAGCCTGATGATCTAAAGCTCTCCGATCAGGTGAGATGATCTAAAATGATTCTCCAGCACTGCAAGATCCCTAATGAAAAATGTTATGGCAGATTTTGCGTTACTTCTTCAAGGGGTGTTCCCTGTATTTCTGTATGTGAAAGAGAGTCAAGCCCAGTGCAATATAGCACTGCATGACATGACAGTTCTGCTGTATTTACACTTGGTGCTTTGATTTTTATATTACACTTTAGATTAAAGGGACAGGAAAGTCAAAATTAAACTTTCATGATTCAGATAGGGCACGTCATTTTAAAGAACTTTCCAGTTTACTTTTATCACCACATTTGCTTTGTTCCCTTGGTATCGTTTGTTGAAGGCTAAATCTAGCTACGCCCAATTTGGTATATTTCATGCCACCATTTTACCGCCAAATGCGAATAAATAAAAAAATCTATCTAAAAATTTTTTTTTTAATGCGATTAAATAAAAAAATCTATCCCTTCATCTTCAATGCATGTACTTGTACTAGCGCACTCGCTCCCGCCCCCCGCACGCTCCCAACAACTTGCCCGCACCGGATATAGAGGATCAGGAAGTGATCCAGCAATGAGCCGCCCTCCCACCTCCCTGCTATGGCTCCCACCCACCAACGATCGGCAACATCGCTGGCCGATGCAGAGAGGGCCACAGAGTGACTCTCTCTGCATCGGTGGGTAGAAAATGGTATTGCAGTGATGCCTCAATATCGAGGCATCACTGTAATGCCTTGAAAGAGGCTGGAAGTGATCACGATCGCTTCCGCCGCTTGAAACCCCTGAAGAAGTACAGGGTACATCCTTGGTCATTAACTGACACTTTTTGCAGGACGTACCCTGTATGTCCTTGGTTGTTAAGAGGTTAAAGGGATACTTCACCCAATTTTTTTTCTTTCATGATACGGATAGAGCAGGCAATTTTAACCAATTTTCTAATTTACTCCTGTTATAATTTTTTCTTCATTTTTTGGTATCTTTATTTGAAAAGCAGGAATTTAAGCTTAGGGGCAAGTCCATTTTTGGTTCAGCACTTGGGTAGCGCTTGCAGATTGGTGGCTAAATGTAGCCAATCAGCAAGCGCAATCCAGGGTGCTGAACCAAAAATGGGCTGGCTCCTAAACTTAAATTTCTGTCTTTTTTAGATACCAAGAGAATAAAGAAAAATTGATAATAGGAGTAAATTAGAAAGTTGCCTTAAATTGTGTGCTCTGATTCATTAAAGAAACAATTTGGGTTTAGTGTCCCATTAATATTAGCAGGGGAAAACATCTGAGCTCATATTATTATAGTAATGATTAAACTTCAACAAAGCTCTTGTATAATCTTAAATGGATATGAAATCCAAAATGCTCAATATCTTTATATTCCTTTTTGCTACCTCTTGTCTCTATAACAAACTACTTTATTCAATTACTCCTTCCCCCTTACCACCTGCACTGTTGATTAGCTCATTTCTCAAACTCACCTTACTTTTGTACTCAATAACTTTATCTATTCCCAAATACTCTCTCTCCCCCCTGCACCTCGTCTCAAACACAGTCTCATTACTGCAAATCTGTATCTCATCTCATGTCACTCACCATCTTGCTTATACTAGCTGCTGGTGACATCTCCCCTAATCCTGGTCCCCAACAACTTCCTAGCCGTGCACATCCATGTGTACCGTTCCATAGACTCAGATAACAAAACTCTGGTAACCTTACTCACATTCCTCTTGCATTTAAAGCCACTACCCCTTTCACTTGTGCACTCTGGAACCCCTGCTCTGTTTGCAACTAGCTCCCTTCTATACATGACCTCTTTATCTCCCGTTCCCTCAACCTTCTGGCTCTAACAGAAAGCTGGCTCTCTCCCCTAGACACAGCATGCACTGCTGCTCTGTTACATGGGGGTCTCCACTTTAGCCACACTCCAAGGTCTGGTAATAGACAAGGAGGTGGTGTAGGTATTTTACTTTCCTCTTGTTGCACCTTCCAACAAATACATCCCATCTCTTTCCTCACGTTTTCCTAATTCGAAACCCATATGATTTGCTTATTCTCTCCCTTCTCTTTATGTGTTGCAGTCATATACCGACCCCCCTGGCTCCTCAACTCAATTTCTAGATCACTAGGCTGCCAGGCTACCTTATTTCCTTTCCTCAGATACCCCCCTGCCCTTGGTGACTTTAACATCCCTCTTGACAATCCCACTGCCTCCTCTGCAAAACAACTTCTGCAACTCACTTCCTCTTTCGGTTTGTCACAATAGACTGACTCTGCCACTCACAAAGATGGTCATTCCCTTGACCTGATCTTTAGCTTTCAATACTCTTCTATGCCCACCTCCACCCCCTAATAGAACTTCTCTGTCAGCAAAAGACTTTGCCAGCCACTTCAATAACAAAATGGACTCCATCAGAAACTAAATCAGCTCTCAACATACTTCCATTCTCTCACCCCCTCAAACGCTCACAATCAACCACAACCCACATAGCCATAAATTTAGCTCTTTCTCCCCTGTTACTGAGGAAGAAGTTTCAGCACTTATACTGCACTCTCACCTCACTACCTGTCCCCTTGACCCTATCCCCTCATAGCTACTCCCCTTCCCCTCTTCTACCCATACCCCTATACTCACACACATTTTCAATCTCTGCTATATTTCCCTCATCTCTGAAAAATGCACTGATCACACCTATCCTCAAAAAACCTTCTCTTGATCCAACCTCCCCATCCAACTACCACCCTATTTCCCTACTCCCTCTTACTCGAAAGCTTCTCGAAAAGCTAGTATATGCACACCTATCCCATTTCCTTACATTAAACTCCCTCCTTGACCCACTGCAATCTTGATTTCATCCCCATAACTCCACAGAGACAGTATTTGTTAAGGTTACCAATGACCTACTTATAGCAAAATCAAAAGGCCACATCTCTCTGCTTATCCTCCTTGATCTGTCCATAGCCTTTGATATTGTTGACCATACTCCTTTGCTCCAAACCCTCAAATCCTTTGGCATTTGTGACACAGGCCTCTTGTGGTTATCTTCCTACCTGTCAAACCGTACCTTTAGTGTAGCCTTCTCTGGGGCCTCCGCTGCCCCGTCACAACTTTCTGTTGGGGTACCGCAAGGCTCTGTCCTCTGTCCCCTTCTCTTCTCAATCTACAAGTCATCATTAGGTTCCCTAATAAAGTCCCACGGGTTCCAATATCATTTGTATGCCGATGACACCCAAATCTACTTCACTGCACCAGACCTATCTCCTTCCTTGCTAGCCCGTTTTACTAACTGTCTTTCTCACATCTCTTCCTGAATGACCTCTCACTACCTCAAGCTAAATCTCTCCAAAACTGAGCTCCTTATTTTCACCCCATTTTTCCAAAATCTCCACCCTCAATCTCTCTATAACTGTAGAAAACTCCATCATTACCCCTACCCCTCATGCCCGATGTCATGGGGTCACACTTGACTCAGATCTTTCTTTCAATCCTCACATTCAGTGTTTGGCTGATCCTGTCGCTTTCACCTTAAAAACATTTTTAAAATTAGACATTAACTTACACAAAATGCAACTAAGATTTTAAATCCACTCGCTCATTCTTTCCCGCCTCGATTACTGCAACTCTGTCCTCTCTGGTCTCCCCAGTTGCCGCCTAGCTCTTTTACAATCCATAATGAATGCCTCTGCCAGACTCCTCTTCCTTACACGTTGCTCTTCATCTGCAGCACCTCTCTGCCAATCCCTTCACTGGCTTCCTCTTGCCTCCAGGATTAAACACAAAATTCTCACTCTGACATACAAAGCCCTCAACTGCACTGCTGCGCTCTATATCTCAGACCTTGTCTCCAGATACTTTCCCTCCCGACACCCTTCACTCTGCTCATGACCTCCTACTCTCCTCCTCTCTTGTTACCTCCTCAAACTCCCGCTTACAGGACTTCTCCAGACTGGCTCCCATCTTGCGGAACTCTCTGCCTCGCTCCACAAGACTCTCCCCTAGTTTTGAAAGCTTCAAGCGCCCCCTAAAGACTCTACTGTTCAGGGATGCATACAACCTACACTAACCTTTCTTTATACCAGTTCCTCTCCTCCATTGCTATCCCCTTGAACCCCCTTAGCATGTAAGCCTAAGAACCATGCTGTTCGTAGATCACCTTCTTTAGAGCTGACTACAACAGTGCAACTCTTGGCAGGGCCCTCTACCCGTCTGATCCCTATAAATGTTTTCTTGAACTCCGCCTATGATTATAGCGCTGCAGAATCTGTTGGCGCTCTACAAATAACCAATAATAATAATAATTGTTTTTTTGTATGAGTCAGATAGAGCATGGAATTTTAAACAACTTAGCAATTTACTTCTGTTATCTAATTTGCTTTGTGCTCTTGCAGTCATTTATTTAAAAAAAAAATAGCTAGGTAGGCTCAGGAGCAAAGCATGACTGGGAGTTAGCTGCTGACTGGTGGCTGCACATATATGCCTCTTGTTGTAGGCTTACCTGATGTGTTCAGCTATCTCCCAGTAGTACATTGCTTATCATTCAACAAAGGATACCAAAAGAACAAAGCAAATTTGATAATTAAAGTAAACTGGAAAGTTGTTAAAAATTGCCAGATCTAACTGAATTATGAAAGAAACATGCGTTTCATGTTCCTTTAAGTTTCACCAATCAATGCTGTATCACAAATGGTGATGGCTGGTGGACGGCTTCCCTGAGAACTTGTCTGTCTGCAGCTTGATACATTTCCTTTTGCATTTTTTCTCATTTTTGACAAGCTCTGTTTAAACAATGTGTGTGTAGTGATAATAGCTGTAACAAAATAGACTTTAGTCTAGGTTTTTTGTTAATTAGTTGCTATAAACATAACATAGTGTAACGTGTTTAATTTTTAATAAAACATTCTGTCAGCTTCAGTGGGCAAATCATTGTTTACTTGTTCACTGGGTTAAAAAAAAACTATGCAATATTTAAAAAGAAAAAAATAATAGGAAAGTTCCTGTTCTCATTAAAAACTACTTTTTTGTATTCATGCTTGAGAATGTGCGTCTCTTTCCACCAATGGAGCGCTGGGGGAGTTGTCCAAACCAGCCATTTAAAAATCAATCTTTTGGGATCATTCATTTTCTGCTAGTTTCAAAATCAGTTTAAACAAACTTAAAGGCTTTAATATAACATTTTATTTTCATGCAAACATATTTTTTTTATGTTTAATAGCTTTTCTTTAAAATGCATGATTTAATATTTTTAAGCCGTGTTAATTTAAAATGAGGCTATGAATAGGGTTGCCACCTGTCCCTTAAAATACAGAACACTTATGAGTTACACATGCTGCAGGGTGTGCAGGGAGGAATATGAATAGTGCTGTCCAGAAACACAATACATGTTCCTCCCTGCTCACCCTGCTGCATGTGTAACTCATAAGTGTCCAGGAAAACATGGCTGAGGTGGCAACCCTAGCTATGAACATCCTCAGTGGATCCCATAAATGTCTACACATCGCAACCCGTGAGTGCAGCAAAAGACTGGCTCTGAATAACATGTGTGGAGTCCTTTGGCAAGGAATGTGTTAAATTAGTGATGACATAATAATAAACTGTATATAGAAAAGCTGTTTTATATATGACTAAGTGCCTGTAGGAGTGTGGGATCTTGTGAAGGACACCTCCATATTTATGTGCTATTTCGATTTTTTTTATTATTTTTTTTTTAGATTGCTAATTCCAAAGTGATTTTTTTCCCCTTTCTATGGCTAAACACAGCAGAATAGCATAATTAATAAATGCATAATAAACAAACAATGCAAATTTCAAAGATAGCTTCTTTCCAATGGCATGGAGAGTCCAAAAATCCATTCAATTACTAGTGGGAATTCAACTCCTGGCCACCAGGTGGAGGCAAAGAACACCCCAGCAAAGCTTCAAGTATCCTCCCACTACCCACAATCCCCAGTCATTCTTTGTCGTGTAACTTTGTAGGTGATGTGCGAAGGTGTCTGAAGAAATCAAGTTGTTAATCCTTTAATGAGTACTTTTCCCTGCATGCAAGGATTTGGGTTATACTGTGTCCATGTAATCCTCTTTAGTAAGCGTAATGGTGGCTTTTAGCAGTTGAAATATGGCGTTTCTAGCAGGCTGTTTGGAAGCCAGATTTTCAAGGAGACAGACCAGATTTTCCTGCCTGTTACTTCTCTCTGATCTTTGCAGCTTTCTCTTCAGTTTGAACAGGATTTATCTGCTGGTGTGGATTTGATTCCTGGTTACCGGTTTGGTGGGTCTCTCCAGCATGGCTGGGGTGTAGAGGTGCCCATTTTAATAATTATTTATCTATGTTTAAAATTTTATTCTATTTTTTCATATTGAAATTAGAGTATAAGGGAAATAAAGGGCTATTTTATTTACTATGGAAGCCAATCCCAAGCTTTCTCTGTCATTTGATAAATGTCTTTATTGAGCAGATGCCTAGGTTATTACTCCTGTGTAATTTTGCTCCCCTTGCCTTAATAAGGTTTTATTATCTAAGGATAAGGATTCATTATCTGAGCCTTCTTTTTCTTAGGATAATGCTGTTCAGAGGTTGTTTCAGCCTTCTGTTAACACGTCCCAGTCTTTGACAGATTCACATGCAGTGCCCTGCGGTTCCTCTCCCTATGGGAGTGTTTGTTTGCCTAAAGATTTTGCTGCGCAGTTGATTTCTGCAGTTTCTGCAGCCCTAAGTGCTTTACCTAGTTCTGGTAAAGAGAAGAGTAAATCTAAGAACATTTCTATGGGTTCTGATTCCGCCAAGACTGATTTGGTTAGTCTTTTTCAGTTATCTAGTGAGGATCATTCCTATGCAGCTTCTGAGGGCGAGATCTCTGATTCAGAATCTTTAGTTCCTAGTACAATAGATTCTGAGGAGGTTAATTTTAGATTTAAACTGGAGCATCTCCGTTTACTTTTTAAGGAGGTTTTAGCTACTTTGGATGACTATGAAACTGTTGGCTCCTAAAAAGGGTCAATAAACTGAAAAGAGTTTTTGATGTCAAACCTAAATCTGTGGAGGTTTTTCCTGTTCCAGATCGCATGTCTGACATTATATCTCAGGAATGGGAGAAGCCGGGTGTTCCTTTTAACCCGTCTCCTGTGTTTAAAAGGATGTTTACTGTGGCTGATTCAGTGCGAGATCTGTGGCGCACTGTTCCTAGAATAGAGGGTGCTATATCTACCTTAGCCAAGAGAACTATCGAGGATAGTTCCTCTTTTAGAGACCCTATGGATAGGAAACTGTAGGGTTATTTAGGAAAGATTTTTCATCACCAGGGTTTGCAGTGGCAACCAGTTGCTAGTATTGCGACAGTTGCTGGTGCAGCCTCTTATTGGTGTGACTCTTTGTCTGATCAAATTTCAGAGGAGACTACTATAGAGGAGATCCAGGAAAGGATCAAGGCTCTAAAGCTGGCTAATACTTTTATCTAGAAGAAAAAGGGTAAGGGTTTTGGAACAAGGGTAAGCAATCCAGAAAGCCTTCTGCTAGGCTAAGTCAGCATGAAGTGGTCGCCCCTGATCCAGTTCTGGATCAGGTAGGGGGCAGGCTTTCCAGGGATACAGGATAGGATTCAAGTCTTGTCCCCCCAGGGACAGATTCCTATTATCAAGATTATCTATAAGCTAGGTAAAGGGAGAGGCTTTCTTAAACTGCATAAGGGATTTGTCCTCTCTGGGAGTGATAATCCCAGTTCCTCTAGCAGAACAGGGTCAGGGATTTTATTCAAATCTTTTTGTAGTTCCCAAAAAGGAGGGAACCTATCGACCCATTCTAGACTTAAAGTCTCTCAACAAGTTTCTCAAGGTCCCGTCCTTCAAAGTGGAGACTATTCGTTCTATTCTCCCTCAGTTTATGACCACTATAGAGCTAAAGGATGTGTATCTTCATGTGCCTATCCACAGGGAACATTTCAAGTTCCTGAGGTTCGCTTTTTTGGATCAACATTTCCAATTTGTAGCCCTGTCTTTTGGCCTCGCCCCTGCTCCTTGAATCTTTACAAAGGTTCTAGGGGCTGTTTTGGCTGTGGCCAGATCTCTAGGGATTGCGGTGGCTCCTTACCTGGACGATACCTTGGTCCAGGTGTCATCTTTTCAGTTGGCAAAATCTCATACAGATTCCCTGTTAGCTATTCTTTGCTCTCACAGGTGGAAGGTGAATCTAGAGAAAAGTTCCTTGGTGCCAAGTACCAGGGTATGTTTTCTGGAGACAATCATAGATTCAGTATCTATGAAGATTTTTTTGACAGAGGTCAGAAAATTCAAGCGTCTGGAGGCCTGTGGTTCTCTTCAGTCCTCTGTTCGTCGATCGGTGGCTGTATACATGGAAGTAATTGGTCTCATGGTGGCATCCATGGACATTATTCTGTTTGCTCGCTTCCATCTGAGACCTCTACAGTTATGTATGCTCAATTAATGGAATGGATACCACTTGTATCTTTCTCAGAGGATAGTTTTAGACTCTCAGACAATTATGTCTCTGTCTTGGTGGATCTCCCAGGGCCATTTGTCTCAGGGCACTTGTTTCCTGAGACCTTCTTGGGAGATTGTGCCCTCGGATTGTCATCTCTCTGCCATTCATATCCTAGGGGTGGACAACTGGGAAGTGGATTATCTGAGCAGGCAGACGTTTCATCCAGGGAAATGGGCTGTCCATACGGAAGTTTTCTCAATGTTAACCCTCAAGTGGGGAGTTTCAGAGCTGGATCTGATGGCATCTCGTCTAAATGCCAAGCTTCCAAGATACGGAGCAAGATCAAGAGATCCTTAAGCAGCTCTGGTAGACGCCCTGGCAGTGCCATGGGATTTCGGTCTAATTTATCTTTTTCCTCCAGTTGCCCTCCTTCTTCTGGTGATAGCTCGTATCAAACAGGAGCAGGCTTTGGTGATTCTAATAGCTCCAGCGTGGTCTCGCAGAACTTGGTTTGCGGACCTAGTGAGGGTGTCGTCATTCTCCCCGTGGAAATTGCCTCTGAGGAAGAATCTTATACTTCAGGGTCCCTATCTCCATCCGAACTTAGTCTCTCTGAAGCTGACTGTTTGGAGATTGAACATTTGGTCTTGTCCAGCCAAGGTTTTTCTGTGAAAGTTATTGAGACTATTATTCAGGCTTGTAAGTCTGTTAAATTTATTATAAGGTATGACGTAAATACCTTCATTAGTGCGGATCTAGGGGTTTTTCTTGGAGTCAGGTGAGAATTCCCTGTATTCTGTCCTTTTTTTCAGGAGGGCCTGGAGAAGGGTTTATCAGTCAGTACCATAAGGGGTCAGATTTTGGTTCTGTCGATTCTTCTGCAGAAGCGTCTGGCAATTTTGCTAGATGTTCAATCTTTTGTCCAGACTTTGGTTAGAATCAGGCCTGTGTTTAGGTCAATTGCTCCTTCTTGGAGTCTTAATCTGGTTCTTAAAGTTCTGCAGCAGGCTCCATTTTAGCCTATGTATTCTGTTGATATCAAGTTATTGTCCTGGAAGGAACTCTATCCTTCCATCCTTCCTACACTCTCCTGGCTATATTCATGTCCTGGAGTCCACAAAATAAATACAGACTGCCCGCACTCTGTCCCCAAATATCCAAATGACACCAAACCCCATTCATTCCTGCCACCAAACTTTGCCTTTGGGTTGACAAGTTTATGCCCTGCGCTTCCTGGCCTTGAGATATTTTGACTCGTTGTTGGAAGGTATGATGTCCAACTATATAGAATGGATTGCAACTCTCCATTACATGACACCTATACAGAAGCAATTCTAAGTGAAGATATACTTAGGTAGTTGTCTCTTTTGTGTTATTACCAATATGCAGACATGGTCATGCACCTTATATGCTGAAATATTTGTACTTACATATTTAGAACATTTTAAGTTTATGCTATTTTTAAAAACTTTACAGGTAAGTTACACTATACAGTTTGTTGAAGCCAAAATTAACTTCTTCTGTCCTAATCCAAATGATCCTCTAAAATGATCACAGAAATGTAATCCAGTTGCTGTCACAGGATTTACTTCTCTAACAATCAATATTCACTAGCAATTTGTATCAATAATAAGTGGCCCATAGAGATCTATTAATTACAATAATCCAGTATTCGTTCTTGTTGGCTCATAGATTTAGCCAAGTGCATTGACTTCTAATCTATACTATGGTGAAATAATCCACCAAAGGTTTAGTCCAGTGCTTTCCAAACTGTGTGTCGGGACACATTAGTGTGTCGGCAGCAGTGTGTAGGTGTGTCCCTGCTTCAACACAAATTGTTTAGAATTTTTTTTAAAAATGGGTTTCTGACTTTCTGCCTGAATGCTACGCATATCACGTGGTTGACACCTGATTGATACCTAGTGGGTCACAGATCATCTTAACCTATTGGCGCAGCTCAGCGGGAACTGAAACTATTCCCATTGGTGGCTTTGGCGGCACATTAGCTCCTGCACGTGTAGTCTCCTCAATCGGCTCGTGACTGCATGTGTAGTCAGTGAGTGGGACAGCAGTGTGTTTGCAGTGCGGGCAGTAGTCAGTGCAACTTGCAGAGCTCTGAGGTGCGGCAGCTTAAACTCTGAGCTGAAGTCAGAAGTCAAAGTGTTTTTGTTGTTTTTTGCAGCTAGCTCCCAGTAGTGCATTGCTGCTCCTGCTCTTGATATATGGATATGAAGTGGAAGCTTAAAAATGCTTGATGATGAAATGCGAGTGCCTTTATCTAATATTCCACCAAATATCCAGAAACTGTGTTCATCCCATCAACCTCATACATCCCATTAAAATAGTAAATAGCTATTGGTGTTATTAAACTTTTTTTTAATTCTTGAACATACATACTGTTACTTGTAAATACATTTTGTTATTATATAATTTATGTATGTATCTCTTAAAACAGAATAGTTTAACCTCCTGTTTGCTAGTACAACTGAATTACTGTGTCGCAAAATGATGTTGGTCTAAAAAGTGTGTCACCAACATGAAAAGTTTGGAAAGCTCTGGTTTAGTCTTTCACCACCCTGCCATTTTCGGAACCAACCTGGATGCAGTGTAGGCAAACCCGAAGCCTTAAAAAACAAAACAAAAAAAAAAACGCAACCGCACAAAATAACTAAAAAACACGTAACCGCACGCAAGAAATAAAAAAAAACCATGTAACCGCCCGCACGAAGTATAATAAAAAAAAAAAAAACAACTAACCTCCGCACAAAGTATTAACAAACACCTAAACCGCCAACCTCCACATTGCAAAACGATAACAAGTCATTAACCCCTAATCCAAAAATAACATAATTAAAATATTAACCCCTAAACTGCCAACCCCCCATATCGCAACAAACCTAATTAATCTATTAACCCCAATTAATCTATTAACCTAATGAATGTATTAACCCCTATACTGCCAACCCCCCACAACGCAAATAATTCATTTAATTACTAAGCCCCCTAACCTAACACCCCCTAAATTAACCCCAATCACTACTAAATTCCAGTTAAGATAAAAAATCCTAACATTAACCTTTTAAGGGCTATTGATAGTTTAGTATTAGATTAGGGGGTGTTTAGGTTTAAATTGTTTATTTTGGATAGCTTTGTTTATTTTTTTCTGTAATTTTACTTTTTTATTTTCTGTAACTTTAGCTTGGGTGTTTGTATTTTTTAAACATAGACTGCCCTCTGGACAGGCTTATCACTTAGTTTATAATAATTTAGTAAATCCCTAGTTGTTTTCTTCTTACCTTGCTCTTCCAACCACAACGGTCTGTGCCCAGGGCTGCATTATCTCCAAAAATGACCCAAAGTCAAAGAAGCCACACTGCCACTGCCCCTTTTGAGCTGCAAAAATAAACAAATACAACTTTTAAACTGAAATTACAATTATGTTTTTATAATTGCATTCATAAATGGTGCTGTCATTAAAGTGACAGTACACTGTAAAATTGTTTTTATATGAATGTATTTTCAATGACTTGTTATAGCAGCTGCAGAGTATACAATGTATGAGAAATTGCATTTTCTGGTTTGTTTTTGTATATGAAGTAGCTGGTTTTGTGCTTTTAGACCATAGCTTATTACAATGGGTTCAGTTTCAGTAGGAACTGTTGCCTCAGAAAGGTGTATATAAAAACGCACAAATGGATAATGGAAGTTAATTGGAAAGTCTCTTAAAACTTCTGGTCTATCTAAACCATGAAAGTTTAATTTTAACATTAGCTAAAAAAAAAACATAATTTATGCTTACCTGATAAATTTATTTCTCTTGTGATGTATCAAGTCAACGGATTCATCCATACTTGTGGTATATTCTCCTTCGCTACAGGAAGTGGCAAAGAGAGCACCCACAGCAGAGCTGTCTATATAGCTCCTCACTTAGCTCCACCCCCCCAGTCATTCGACCGAAGGCTAGGAAGAAAAAGAAGAAACTATAGGGTGCAGTGGTGACTGAAGTTTTTTAAATAAAAATATACTGCCTGTCTTAATAAACAGGGCGGGCCGTGGACTTGATACATCACAAGATAAATACATTTATCAGGTAAGCATAAATTATGTTTTCTCTTGTAAGATGTATCGAGTCCACAGATTCATCCATACTTGTGGGATACCAATACCAAAGCTTTAGGACACGGATGAAAGGAGGGACAAGACAGGGACCTTAAACGGAAGGCACCACTACTTGTAGAACCTTTCTCCCAAAAATAGCCTCCGAAGAAGCAAAAGTATTGAATTTGTAAAATTTGGAAAAAGTATGAAGCGAAGACCAAGTTGCCGCCTTACAAATCTGTTCAACAGAAGCCTCATTTTTAAAAGCCAATGTGGAAGCCACTGCTCTAGTAGAATGAGCAGTAATTCTTTCAGGAGGCTGCTGTCCAGCAGTCTCATAAGCCAAACGGATGATGCTTTTCAGCCAAAAGGAAAGAGAGGTAGCCGTAGCCTTTTGACCTCTCCGTTTACCAGAATAAACAACAAACAATGAAAATGTTTGACGGAAATCTTTAGTTGCTTGTAAGTAGAACTTTAAAGCACGAACCACATCAAGATTGTGCAACAGACGTTCCTTCTTTGAGAAAGGATAAGGACACAGTGAAGGAACAACAATCTCCTGATTGATATTCCTATTAGAAACAACCTTAGGAAGAAACCCAGGTTTGGTACGCAAAACCACCTTATCTGCATGGAAAACAAGGTAAGGTGAATCACATTGTAAAGCAGATAACTCAGAAACTCTTCGAGCCGAAGAGATAGCTACTAAAAACAAAACTTTCCAAGATAGAAGCTTAATATCTATGGAATGCATAGGTTCAAACGGAACCCCTTGAAGAACTTTAAGAACTAAGTTTAGGCTCCATGGTGGAGCAACAGGTTTAAATACAGGCTTGGTCCTGACCAAGGCCTGACTAAATGATTGAACGTCTGGGACATCTGCCAGACGTTTGTGTAGAAGAATAGACAAAGCAGATATTTGTCCTTTTAACGAACTAGCTGATAATCCCTTCTCCAATCCTTCTTGGAGAAAAGACAATATTCTAGGAATCTTAATCTTACTCCATGAGTAACCCTTGGATTCACACCAATAAAAATATTTGTGCCAAATCTTATGATAAATCTTCCTGGTGACAGGCTTTCTAGCTTGAATCAAGGTATCAATGACTGACTCAGAGAAACCACGCTTTGATAGAATCAGGCATTCAATCTCAAAGCAGTCAGACGCAGAGAAATTAGATTTGGATGTGTGAATGGACCTTGGATTAGAAGGTCCTTCCTCATTGGCAGAGACCACGGTGGAACTGATGACATGTCCACTAGGTCTGCATACCAAGTCCTGCGTGGCCACACAGGTGCTATCAGAATCCACGAAGCCCTCTCCTGCTTGATTCTGGCAACCAGACGTGGAAGGAGAGGAAAGAGTGGAAATACATAGGCCAGATTGAAGGACCAGGGTACTGCTAGAGCATCTATCAGTACCGCCAGGGGATCCCGGGACCTGGACCCGTAACGAGGAAGTTTGGCATTCTGTCGGGACGCCATCAGATCCAATTCTGGTGTGCCCCATAGCTGAGTCAGCTGGTCAAATACCTCCGGATGGAGCTCCCACTCCCCCGGATGAAAAGTCTGATGACTTAGGAAGTCTGCCTCCCAGTTCTCTACTCCTGGGATATGGATTGCTGAGAGATGGCAAGAGTGATCCTCCGCCCATCGGATTATTTTGGTCACCTCCATCATCGCTAGAGAACTCCGTGCTCCTCCTTGATGATTGATATAAGCTACAGTCGTGATGTTGTCTGACTGAAACCTGATGAATTTGGCCGCAGCAAGCTGAGGCCATGCCTGAAGCGCATTGAATATTGCTCTCAGTTCTAGGATGTTTATCGGGAGGAGAGTTTCCTCCTGAGACCATAAGCCCTGTGCTTTCAGGGAGTTCCAGACTGCACCCTATCATAGTAGGCTGGCATCTGTCGTTACTATGAGCCACTCTGGCCTGTGGAAACACATTCCCTGAGACAGGTGGTCCTGAGACAACCAACAGACAAGAGAATCTCTGGTCTCCTGGTCCAGATTTATTTGAGGAGATAAATCTGCATAATCCCCATTCCACTGTTTGAGCATGCATAGTTGCAGTGGTCTGAGGTGTAGGCAGGCAAAAGGAACTATGTCCATTACCGCTACCATGAGTTCGATTACTTCTATGCACTGAGCCACTGATGGCCGAGGAATGGAATGAAGAGCTTGACAAGTGGTTAAGAGTTTGGATTTTCTGACCTCCGTCAGAAATATTTTAATTTCTACCGAGTCTATCAGAGTCCCTAGAAAGGAAACTCTTGTGAGAGGGAAGAGAGAACTCTTTTTTATGTTCACCTTCCACCCGTGAGATCTCAGAAAAGCCAACATGATGTCCATGTGAGATTTGGCTAATTGGAAAGTCGACGCCTGAATTAAGATGTCGTCTAGATAAGGTGCCACTGCTATGCCCTGCGGCCTTAGCACCGCCAAAAGGGACCCTAGCACTTTTGTGAAAATTCTGGGAGCCGTGGCCAACCCGAAGGGAAGGGCCACGAACTGGAAATGCCTGTCCAGAAAGGCAAATCTGAGGAATTGATGATGATCTCTGTGAATAGGGATGTGTAGATACGCATCCTGTAAGTCCACGGTAGTCATATATTGACCCTCCTGGATCATTGGTAGAATGGTCCGAATAGTCTCCATCTTGAATGATGGTACTCTTAGGAATTTATATAGAATGGATAGAGAGGAGCGCCAAAAGAGGCTGGGTCTGATAAATGTATTGCTAGATCTTAGGTTCGTATAGCTTTGGCTTAGTATTGGAATGGTCTCTATGTGTATATCATAGAAATAAATCTAGATGTGGGTTATGGTATATGTGACACAAAATGTTTATTACAATTAGCACGAAAAACATATATAGGTTCATACAATAAAAACAGACGTTATATAGTTAGAACAATAGGATGTACAGTTAAAATCATAAAATACAACCTCACAAATTAAAAACAATAATTAAGTACATGGATCCATGTGGCCACAATTCTAAAAAGACATGGCCTAGGGCAATCCAAAAGGTAAATACAGTTAACTGTATATAATATGGTAGTTTGTTTCGCTGGCGTTTTTTGCACAGTGATGTGAGTACAGAAATGTTATTTTAACAGAAATGTTATTTTAACATAAGTACAAGAATGTCACTTTAAACATAATGATTGTGATAAATGTGTAGTGAAAAAGTGAGTATGGTGGTAAGATAGAAGAAAAATATATAAAAAATAAAAACAGTTCCAAAATAAAATTTGCAATAACTTGTCAGTGAGCACTTGAAATATACACCACAAATAAACACAAATAAAAATGTGATCTAAAAGATGTGATCCAAAAAATGTGTGTGTACAAAAGTGTAGGTGTGTAAAAAATGGTGTAAATAAAGAAAGGTAAAAATCTCAAATGCCTAAAAACCTTTTCTGCACAACTCAAAAATATTGTGAGCAACAAATATGTGTACAAATCGAACAATGTAGACTAAAAACTTCTAAGGTGTAAATGTCCCTAGAGTTCAGTCCATATGATGAAATGTTCCTTTTGAAATTCCTGAGTTGAAATCCTAAGGATGTATATAAGTTCAAGTTCTGTAGATATGTTGAAGATCCAATTGTGAAAAATAAAATTTATATAAAAAATATATGTAAAAGTGAAAATATAAAAGTGTAATCCTATAAAAAGTGATGAGTTACAGGTTAAAAATAATGAAAAAATGTAAAAAATGGAGATAAAAATGATGATACTCCGGAAATTCCTCAAGACCTACAAAAAACAACAAATACTAACATAGTGTGATACTGTTTAGGTATTCTTAGAAATAATAGGAATATAACTCACCATCTATTTTGTCAACGCGTTTCGGCCTGCCAGGGAGGCCTTTCTCAAGACTGATAGATGGTGTTGGTGAGCTCAAGCTTATAAACCCTTAATTGACCAATCATCTCTATGTTTGTGGCGCCAAATTTTAGCGCCAAAAGCGTTTATCCGGAACCGGAAGTGATATACCGGAAGTTATCACATGTTTTTCCGGACGTTTTAATCCTTATTTTGTGTTTGTTTAATTCTTTTTTTTATTATTTATATGTTTTTGGCCATTCTTTAGTGTTTATCACTTCTTGTAAGGATCTCTAATTGTCTCTTGTGGGAGTACCTGTATTGTTTTTTCTTTTTACCTTGATGGGTAGCGTAATTTTTGAGCAAATGCAACTTCCGGTGCGACTCGCTGTAACCGGAAGTGTCGGAAGAGGGCAGCAATAAGGGGACGATCTACATAATCCAATGCAACTGTGGACTCCAATACGTCGGGCAGACCTCAAGGTGCCTAAAAGACAGGATACGGGAACACCTACTACAAATTGAGCACGGCAACACAGATACGGCACTATACAGCCACTTTGCCAATAAACACAGAGGAAACATAAAAGATCTCAATTATTTTGGGATCCAACTAATAAAACCAAATTGGAGAGGAGGGAACTACGAGAAGAAGCTCCTGATTGCAGAGTCAAGATGGATCTTCGACCTCGACTGCCTTTATCCAAAAGGTCTAAACAACAAGGAAGACTTATCCCATCTCCTAAGTCTAAAGTAAGCAGACAACCATACGAACATCAAAAAGGATGAATACCCCTCTAGACAACTTCGGAACATATTTGAGACCAATTAGAATCAAAGGCTCCCCCTCGAAATGGAAAAACTACATTTAGCACCCAATAGTATGCCTTTATAATCTCTGAACTTTGACTATTTTTATTCTTATTTTTTATTTTTATGTTTCATCAGCTGTGACAGACATAGAAATTTGTCCTATTGTCACATCACGATGCCCCTTAGCTGACAGGTCTCCTCTTGCTCCCATGCTCACGCTTTAGGGTATCATAATAATCTCCCTCTATACTATGCCTTAAAGGGCATGATTATTAAAAGATGACATTTTCATTGAGGGGAATTCTCCATTACCCTCTAAATCCCACTCGTTTCATTTTTTAACACACTCCCCTTGGGCGCCTAAAAACAAAAGGGACATGATGTAACCCATCACACAACTATTGTCACTTGACACAAATCTAGTCTACCTCTTAGATTCCAACTTTAATCCACCTCTATCTCGCTTCAAAAATTTGCACAATAGATCACACATAACCTAAGGTTGACATTCAACAAACATCCAACAATGAATATTTTACTCAAACAAATAAAATATTGCAGATTTGTGGAAAATCACTTTCCGATTAATAATAATCATATTTTTTGTATATTTTTGGTTATATATTGCTGTGTGTATATTTTTTATACACATTTCTTGTGTATATATTGTAAATATTTAGAATGACACATGCTACTAACGATATACAAAACAGAATCCGGTTTTGGATATGACATACTATCAATAGACCTATGGGATAAGGTCTCTGGTATATATAGAATTGTCTCTAAAATTTGAGAATATGTGGCGGTATGTGGCCCCATATATAAGATTATACACATGCATTACAAATATTTGAAGCAACACATGTCAAGCAATTGTGCGAAAACACAATTGCATGACAAAGTCTATATACTATATGTACAAGAACCATAATATCGTGTACTATGATATTGATCAATCAGATCTTGTTTTGTGGCAATTTTAGATAAGAGACTAAGATACGGCTCTCTAACTTCCGGCTCTGGGTAACAGCACCGGAAAGAATTTGGCCAAACATTGTTCCCTATTTCTGGAACAACTAGCACACACCTGATACCCACAGTATAGGTAACAAGATTACATCTATTGAAATCGGGTGGGCGGTCTGCACTAAGAAGGCAGAAACCAACATAAACATATAGACGGGACCGGAAACGCCCTCTTCCGACACTTCCGGTTACAGCGAGTCGCACCGGAAGTTGCATTTGCTCAAAAATTACGCTACCCATCAAGGTAAAAAGAAAAAACAATACAGGTACTCCCACAAGAGACAATTAGAGATCCTTACAAGAAGTGATAAACACTAAAGAATGGCCAAAAACATATAAATAATAAAAAAAAGAATTAAACAAACACAAAATAAGGATTAAAACGTCCGGAAAAACATGTGATAACTTCCGGTATATCACTTCCGGATAAACGCTTTTGGCGCTAAAATTTGGCGCCACAAACATAGAGATGATTGGTCAATTAAGGGTTTATAAGCTTGAGCTCACCAACACCATCTATCAGTCTTGAGAAAGGCCTCCCTGGCAGGCCGAAACGCGTTGACAAAATAGATGGTGAGTTATATTCCTATTATTTCTAAGAATACCTAAACAGTATCACACTATGTTAGTATTTGTTGTTTTTTGTAGGTCTTGAGGAATTTCCGGAGTATCATCATTTTTATCTCCATTTTTTACATTTTTTCATTATTTTTAACCTGTAACTCATCACTTTTTATAGGATTACACTTTTATATTTTCACTTTTACATATATTTTTTATATAAATTTTATTTTTCACAATTGGATCTTCAACATATCTACAGAACTTGAACTTATATACATCCTTAGGATTTCAACTCAGGAATTTCAAAAGGAACATTTCATCATATGGACTGAACTCTAGGGACATTTACACCTTAGAAGTTTTTAGTCTACATTGTTCGATTTGTACACATATTTGTTGCTCACAATATTTTTGAGTTGTGCAGAAAAGGTTTTTAGGCATTTGAGATTTTTACCTTTCTTTATTTACACCATTTTTTACACACCTACACTTTTGTACACACACATTTTTTGGATCACATCTTTTAGATCACATTTTTATTTGTGTTTATTTGTGGTGTATATTTCAAGTGCTCACTGACAAGTTATTGCAAATTTTATTTTGGAACTGTTTTTATTTTTTATATATTTTTCTTCTATCTTACCACCATACTCACTTTTTCACTACACATTTATCACAATCATTATGTTTAAAGTGACATTCTTGTACTTATGTTAAAATAACATTTCTGTTAAAATAACATTTCTGTACTCACATCACTGTGCAAAAAACGCCAGCGAAACAAACTACCATATTATATACAGTTAACTGTATTTACCTTTTGGATTGCCCTAGGCCATGTCTTTTTAGAATTGTGGCCACATGGATCCATGTACTTAATTATTGTTTTTAATTTGTGAGGTTGTATTTTATGATTTTAACTGTACATCCTATTGTTCTAACTATATAACGTCTGTTTTTATTGTATGAACCTATATATGTTTTTCGTGCTAATTGTAATAAACATTTTGTGTCACATATACCATAACCCACATCTAGATTTATTTCTATGATATACACATAGAGACCATTCCAATACTAAGCCAAAGCTATACGAACCTAAGATCTAGCAATACATTTATCAGACCCAGCCTCTTTTGGCGCTCCTCTCTATCCATTCTATATAACTTATTTACCTAGTGGGTGAACTTGGGGGACCCACTGTAGACAGGAGCAAGAGGTCACCATACGCAGCGCTGTAAGATATCATAAATTCCATTTCCTATTCAATCCCCCAATTTTTATAGCAGCCGCAACCAGACATTCGCATCCTTCACTTTAGGCAACATAACGAAATGGATTTCACAAAGTCATTAAGGAGAGAGATTACTTTAGAAATTAATGACATATCTGACCCCACACAGCAGGGTGCATCAGGAACAATAGATTATACAAATATATTCAAGAATCTAGAGAGGCTACTCATCCAAGAAGTTAAATACAAGGCTGAAGTCACCTTTCTCAAAAAATGTCTAGAGCTCAATATTGTCCCGAAAGGGCTAATAATAAAAAAAGAGTGTGCATTCCAATCAGACAACTTAGATTTCACCAAACAATGGTCAGACATCCTCCTAAAAGCATCTAGATCCCTCATGGAAGCTATCATTGAGCATAGAGAAACTATCCTGAAACAAGTGGACACAGAAATCAAGGTCAATGAGGATGAGCTAATTGGTCCAGAAGGTCACATCACAGAAACCAAAGAGATCATCGAAAGAAAGGAGAACCTAGACAAGAAGATCTCCAAGGTGAGAGACGACATCATCAATAAAAAGAGCAGGAAGTTGAACAGAGAACTCAACCTTATTAAGAACAGAGACAATGATGAGAACGACACCACTGACGAAGCGAGACCCATGGAAAACTCAGAAGGCAGAACGACTACCGAGGAAGAAGGTTGGACAACAGTAAACTATAAAAAGAACCGACCAACCCAGAATCCTCAAGAAAGAAGAAGGGGTCGATTCAATGAACACGAACCACACACCCCGAGGGAATGGAACAATGGATACGGACACAGACAGCAAACCCATCACCAGGGGTGGAACACAGAAAGAATCAACCCAGAGTATCATAATAGAGGACAGTGGGCACAACATCATCATCCAAAAAGAACGTATTACAACAGAGATAATAGAAATGAAAACTTTTACTATGATAGGGGGATGAATAACTACAACCCACACAAACAATACCAATACCAAGATAACTACAATTCCCCAAGATGGAATATGAACGGAAGATTCCCATATGGTAACAACCAATATCCACGATGGAGAAACAATGAAAGACAAGATTTTAGAAATAACTATGCTCAACACAATGATAGGAGGGAACACCATTTTAGATATGAGGAAGTGACCCATACTCCAAGGAGATTCAACGAAGAATGGAATCAGCAGAACCAGGAATATCACTCGTACAACCCCTACGACAAAAGGAGGGAACATCAGGGACATAAGAATACACCAACTACGAATAAAATAAGACCCACTGTTGGGGTACAAAACCAAGTGAGTATTCAACTAGACTCAAGACCACCGAATACAAGACTGGCCAATAAAACTTCGAATGGAAACACAAATGACAACCAGAAAACCTCCAATTCTGAACAACGTTTTTTAGAGGAACACCTATTAACCACCAAGGAACTAGAGAGAACTTCCATGAAAAGGAAGAATTCAAATACAGAAGAATTCCAACACCCAATGGAAAAAAGAAAAACCATAGGGGAAAAAGAGGAGGAAGGAAAATAAATAGCAAGCGAACACAGAAAGTAGAAACACCAGAGAAAGGAGCTACCTATAAAGGAATCTACAACCTTAGCAGCACCATACTAACAGACAAAGAGAACTCGATCCTTAATTATGGCCTTTCCTTTGCCCCCTCCAAGGGGCTTAACAAATTCGACACGTTCGTCAGCATTAAACAATTCGTTAGGAAACTAACCCTGAAACGCCATTTTATGAAATCGCCTATAGAATCCAACATGAGAAGTCAGATCATCAGACAGAGTACGCAACAAAACATGGATCCTTATCAACATTCTGATTTGAAACCTAGTTCATCATTTTACCCTATAGCAAGTAAAGGTAACGCTATAGAAACCTTCGAGATGGTGGTAAGCAACGACTTGAGAAACATCAATCCGAAACAACTAACAAGACATAAGCACAACTTATCGAAGACCCAGATGAAAACTATCAGAGAATTAGAGAACAACAGAGACATAATAATAAAACCGGCAGACAAGGGAGGAGGCATTGTGGTTTTAAACAAAGAAGACTACAGTATGGAGTGTAAGAGAATACTATCCGACAAGGAAACTTACGAAATTCTGAGAAGCAACCCAGTAGAAACATACAAGAGAGAACTGGATGGCATCCTAGGAGAGGCTCATGACAACGAGATCCTTAACCATAAAGAATACAGATATATGAGCATAGAGCACCCGATCACTCCAGTCTTCTATTACCTTCCCAAAATACATAAAACACTCCACAACCCTCCAGGAAGACCCATCATTTCCGGTATAGGGTCATTATCTAGCAATCTGTCAGAATACCTGGACAGAAACCTGCAGAAATATGTAACAAAGCTACCATCCTATGTGAGAGACTCAACCCAAATTTTGAACATCCTGGACAACACGGACTGGAAGGAAGGCTACCTACTTGTCACATGCGATGTGACCTCCCTATACACCAGTATACCACATGAGGGAGGTCTGGAAGCGGTTGAGTACTTCCTAAGGAAAGATCAGACAGTGCCAGATCTTCAGAAAGAATTCATACTGGAAGGAATCAGTTACATCTTGACACATAATTACTTTCATCACGATGGGAAGTATTACAGGCAACTATGCGGAACAGCTATGGGGACTAGGTTCGCGCCGAGCTATGCCAACCTCTATATGGGCAGATGGGAGCACATCTTTTGGGACTCCTGCCCAGCCGGCGCGGACCTAGTGTCCTACCATAGGTATATAGACGACATCCTCATAATATGGAGCGGTTCCAAAGAGGATTTGGAACACACCCTGAGCGTCATGAACAAAAATATCAACAATCTCAAATTTACCTATGAGATCAGCAGCAATGAGATAACATTTCTGGATTTAAAGATAATGATTACCGATGGAAAAATCAAGACCTCCACCCATTTCAAACCAGTAGATTGTAACAACTACATCCACAACGAAAGCTGCCATCATTCAAGATGGAAAGAAAACATCCCGAAGGGACAATTACTCAGGTTGAAGAAGAACTGTTCAGATCAAGATCTATGGGAAACCCAGGCAGAGGTACTTAAGACACGTTTCCTGGAAAGAGGTTATGACGAAGTGAGACTACAGAAAGACATAGAGGAAGTCAGAAGCAGGGATCGCAAAGAGCTTCTGAAATATAAGGACAAGAGAGTGAAAGTAGATGAGAACACCGACCACATAGACGTTGCCTTCATCACTCAATATAGTGAGAACAGACGGGTAATAGAGAGAATCGTAAGAAGACATTGGAACCTACTGAGGAATGACGATATTATAGGGGAAACCCTCATTGAAAAACCAAGATTCATTTACAGAAAATCAGACAACCTAAAGAACATATTATCCCCCAGTATCCCACGTCTGAGAGAGACAAGAGTAAAAGATACATCAGGAAAACACATTAAAGGGTTTTATCCGTGCCCTAGCTGCAAAGCGTGCAAGAGGGGGCTAAAGACAAAGAAATTCACCTCCCACAATTCCAACATCGAATACGAAATAAAGAGTCTGATAAGGTGCAGCAATAAGGGGACGATCTACATAATCCAATGCAACTGTGGACTCCAATACGTCGGGCAGGATACGGGAACACCTACTACAAATTGAGCACGGCAACACAGATACGGCACTATACAGCCACTTTGCCAATAAACACAGAGGAAACATAAAAGATCTCAATTATTTTGGGATCCAACTAATAAAACCAAATTGGAGAGGAGGGAACTACGAGAAGAAGCTCCTGATTGCAGAGTCAAGATGGATCTTCGACCTCGACTGCCTTTATCCAAAAGGTCTAAACAACAAGGAAGACTTATCCCATCTCCTAAGTCTAAAGTAAGCAGACAACCATACGAACATCAAAAAGGATGAATACCCCTCTAGACAACTTCGGAACATATTTGAGACCAATTAGAATCAAAGGCTCCCCCTCGAAATGGAAAAACTACATTTAGCACCCAATAGTATGCCTTTATAATCTCTGAACTTTGACTATTTTTATTCTTATTTTTTATTTTTATGTTTCATCAGCTGTGACAGACATAGAAATTTGTCCTATTGTCACATCACGATGCCCCTTAGCTGACAGGTCTCCTCTTGCTCCCATGCTCACGCTTTAGGGTATCATAATAATCTCCCTCTATACTATGCCTTAAAGGGCATGATTATTAAAAGATGACATTTTCATTGAGGGGAATTCTCCATTACCCTCTAAATCCCACTCGTTTCATTTTTTAACACACTCCCCTTGGGCGCCTAAAAACAAAAGGGACATGATGTAACCCATCACACAACTATTGTCACTTGACACAAATCTAGTCTACCTCTTAGATTCCAACTTTAATCCACCTCTATCTCGCTTCAAAAATTTGCACAATAGATCACACATAACCTAAGGTTGACATTCAACAAACATCCAACAATGAATATTTTACTCAAACAAATAAAATATTGCAGATTTGTGGAAAATCACTTTCCGATTAATAATAATCATATTTTTTGTATATTTTTGGTTATATATTGCTGTGTGTATATTTTTTATACACATTTCTTGTGTATATATTGTAAATATTTAGAATGACACATGCTACTAACGATATACAAAACAGAATCCGGTTTTGGATATGACATACTATCAATAGACCTATGGGATAAGGTCTCTGGTATATATAGAATTGTCTCTAAAATTTGAGAATATGTGGCGGTATGTGGCCCCATATATAAGATTATACACATGCATTACAAATATTTGAAGCAACACATGTCAAGCAATTGTGCGAAAACACAATTGCATGACAAAGTCTATATACTATATGTACAAGAACCATAATATCGTGTACTATGATATTGATCAATCAGATCTTGTTTTGTGGCAATTTTAGATAAGAGACTAAGATACGGCTCTCTAACTTCCGGCTCTGGGTAACAGCACCGGAAAGAATTTGGCCAAACATTGTTCCCTATTTCTGGAACAACTAGCACACACCTGATACCCACAGTATAGGTAACAAGATTACATCTATTGAAATCGGGTGGGCGGTCTGCACTAAGAAGGCAGAAACCAACATAAACATATAGACGGGACCGGAAACGCCCTCTTCCGACACTTCCGGTTACAGCGAGTCGCACCGGAAGTTGCATTTGCTCAAAAATTACGCTACCCATCAAGGTAAAAAGAAAAAACAATACAGGTACTCCCACAAGAGACAATTAGAGATCCTTACAAGAAGTGATAAACACTAAAGAATGGCCAAAAACATATAAATAATAAAAAAAAGAATTAAACAAACACAAAATAAGGATTAAAACGTCCGGAAAAACATGTGATAACTTCCGGTATATCACTTCCGGTTCCGGATAAACGCTTTTGGCGCTAAAATTTGGCGCCACAAACATAGAGATGATTGGTCAATTAAGGGTTTATAAGCTTGAGCTCACCAACACCATCTATCAGTCTTGAGAAAGGCCTCCCTGGCAGGCCGAAACGCGTTGACAAAATAGATGGTGAGTTATATTCCTATTATTTCTAAGAATACCTAAACAGTATCACACTATGTTAGTATTTGTTGTTTTTTGTAGGTCTTGAGGAATTTCCGGAGTATCATCATTTTTATCTCCATTTTTTACATTTTTTCATTATTTTTAACCTGTAACTCATCACTTTTTATAGGATTACACTTTTATATTTTCACTTTTACATATATTTTTTATATAAATTTTATTTTTCACAATTGGATCTTCAACATATCTACAGAACTTGAACTTATATACATCCTTAGGATTTCAACTCAGGAATTTCAAAAGGAACATTTCATCATATGGACTGAACTCTAGGGACATTTACACCTTAGAAGTTTTTAGTCTACATTGTTCGATTTGTACACATATTTGTTGCTCACAATATTTTTGAGTTGTGCAGAAAAGGTTTTTAGGCATTTGAGATTTTTACCTTTCTTTATTTACACCATTTTTTACACACCTACACTTTTGTACACACACATTTTTTGGATCACATCTTTTAGATCACATTTTTATTTGTGTTTATTTGTGGTGTATATTTCAAGTGCTCACTGACAAGTTATTGCAAATTTTATTTTGGAACTGTTTTTATTTTTTATATATTTTTCTTCTATCTTACCACCATACTCACTTTTTCACTACACATTTATCACAATCATTATGTTTAAAGTGACATTCTTGTACTTATGTTAAAATAACATTTCTGTTAAAATAACATTTCTGTACTCACATCACTGTGCAAAAAACGCCAGCGAAACAAACTACCATATTATATACAGTTAACTGTATTTACCTTTTGGATTGCCCTAGGCCATGTCTTTTTAGAATTGTGGCCACATGGATCCATGTACTTAATTATTGTTTTTAATTTGTGAGGTTGTATTTTATGATTTTAACTGTACATCCTATTGTTCTAACTATATAACGTCTGTTTTTATTGTATGAACCTATATATGTTTTTCGTGCTAATTGTAATAAACATTTTGTGTCACATATACCATAACCCACATCTAGATTTATTTCTATGATATACACATAGAGACCATTCCAATACTAAGCCAAAGCTATACGAACCTAAGATCTAGCAATACATTTATCAGACCCAGCCTCTTTTGGCGCTCCTCTCTATCCATTCTATATAACTTATTTACCTAGTGGGTGAACTTGGGGGACCCACTGTAGACAGGAGCAAGAGGTCACCATACGCAGCGCTGTAAGATATCATAAATTCCAGTACTCTTAGGAATTTGTTTAGAATTTTGAGATCCAAGATTGGTCTGAAAATTCCCTCTTTTTTGGGAACCACAAACAGGTTTGAGTAAAACCCTAGCCCTTGTTCCTCTTTTGGAACTGGGCGGATCACTCCCATGGTATGTAGGTCTTCTACACAGCGTAAGAACGCCTCTCTCTTTGTCTGGTTTGAAGACAATTGAGAAATGTGAAATCTCCCCCTTAGGGGGGAGTCTTTGAAGTCCAGAAGATATCCCTGGGACACAATTTCTAAAGCCCAGGAATTGTGAACATCTCTTGCCCAAGCCTGAGCGAAGAGAGAGAGTCTGCCCCCTACTAGATCTGGTCCCGGATCGGGGGCTACCCCTTCATGCTGTCTTAGAGGCAGCTGCAGGCTTCTTGGCCTGTTTACCCTTGTTCCAAGCCTGGTTAGGTCTCCAGACTGACTTGGATTGGGCAAAAACAGAATTTATGCTTACCTGATAAATTACTTTCTCCAACGGTGTGTCCGGTCCACGGCGTCATCCTTACTTGTGGGATATTCTCTTCCCCAACAGGAAATGGCAAAGAGCCCAGCAAAGCTGGTCACATGATCCCTCCTAGGCTCCGCCTACCCCAGTCATTCGACCGACGTACAGGAGGAAATATGCATAGGAGAAACCATATGATACCGTGGTGACTGTAGTTAGAGAAAATAATTCATCAGACCTGATTAAAAAAACCAGGGCGGGCCGTGGACCGGACACACCGTTGGAGAAAGTAATTTATCAGGTAAGCATAAATTCTGTTTTCTCCAACATAGGTGTGTCCGGTCCACGGCGTCATCCTTACTTGTGGGAACCAATACCAAAGCTTTAGGACACGGATGAAGGGAGGGAGCAAATCAGGTCACCTAAATGGAAGGCACCACGGCTTGCAAAACCTTTCTCCCAAAAATAGCCTCTGAAGAAGCAAAAGTATCAAATTTGTAAAATTTGGCAAAAGTGTGCAGTGAAGACCAAGTCGCTGCCTTACATATCTGGTCAACAGAAGCCTCGTTCTTGAAGGCCCATGTGGAAGCCACAGCCCTAGTGGAATGAGCTGTGATTCTTTCAGGAGGCTGCCGTCCGGCAGTCTCATAAGCCAATCGGATAATGCTTTTAAGCCAAAAAGAAAGAGAGGTAGAAGTTGCTTTTTGACCTCTCCTTTCACCAGAATAAACAACAAACAAAGAAGATGTCTGTCTGAAATCTTTAGTAGCCTCTAAATAGAATTTTAGAGCACGGACTACGTCCAAATTGTGTAACAAACGTTCCTTCTTTGAAACTGGATTCGGACACAAAGAAGGTACAACAATCTCCTGGTTAATATTTTTGTTGGAAACAACTTTCGGAAGAAAACCAGGCTTAGTACGCAAAATCACCTTATCTGCATGGAACACCAGATAGGGCGGAGAACACTGCAGAGCAGATAACTCAGAAACTCTTCTAGCAGAAGAAATTGCAACCAAAAACAAAACTTTCCAAGATAATAACTTAATATCTACGGAATGTAAGGGTTCAAACGGAACCCCTTGAAGAACTGAAAGAACTAGATTAAGACTCCAGGGAGGAGTCAAAGGTCTATAAACAGGCTTGATTCTAACCAGAGCCTGAACAAACGCTTGAACGTCTGGCACAGCTGCCAGCCTTTTGTGAAGTAAAACAGATAAAGCAGAAATCTGTCCCTTCAGAGAACTCGCAGATAATCCTTTCTCCAAACCTTCTTGTAGAAAGGATACGATCTTAGGAATTTTTATCTTGTTCCATGGGAATCCTTTAGATTCACACCAACAGATATATTTTTTCCATATTTTATGGTAAATCTTTCTAGTTACAGGCTTTCTAGCCTGAATAAGAGTATCTATTACGGAATCTGAAAACCCACGCTTTGATAAAATCAAGCGTTCAATCTCCAAGCAGTCAGTTGGAGGGAAACCAGATTCGGATGTTCGAATGGACCTTGAACAAGAAGGTCCTGTCTCAAAGGTAGCTTCCATGGTGGAGCCGATGACATATTCACCAGGTCTGCATACCAAGTCCTGCGTGGCCACGCAGGAGCTATCAAGATCACCGAAGCCCTCTCCTGATTGATCCTGGCTACCAGCCTGGGAATGAGAGGAAACGGTGGGAATACATAAGCTAGGTTGAAGGTCCAAGGTGCTACTAGTGCATCCACTAGAGTCGCCTTGGGATCCCTGGATCTGGACCCGTAACAAGGAACCTTGAAGTTCTGACGAGAGGCCATCAGATCCATGTCTGGAATGCCCCATAATTGAGTTATTTGGGCAAAGATTTCCGGATGGAGTTCCCACTCCCCCGGATGGAAGGTCTGACGACTCAGAAAATCCGCTTCCCAATTTTCCACTCCTGGGATGTGGATTGCAGACAAGTGGCAGGAGTGATCCTCCGCCCATTGAATTATCTTGGTCACTTCCTCCATCGCCAGGGAACTCCTTGTTCCCCCCTGATGGTTGATATATGCAACAGTCGTCATGTTGTCTGATTGAAACCTTATGAATTTGGCCTTTGCTAGATGAGGCCAAGCTTTGAGAGCATTGAATATCGCTCTCAGTTCCAGAATGTTTATCGGGAGAAGAGATTCTTCCCGAGACCATAGACCCTGAGCTTTCAGGGGTTCCCAGACCGCGCCCCAGCCCACCAGACTGGCGTCGGTCGTGACAATGACCCACTCTGGTCTGCGGAAGCTCATTCCCTGTGACAGGTTGTCCAGGATCAGCCACCAACGAAGTGAATCTCTGGTCCTTTGATCTACTTGAATCGTCGGAGACAAGTCTGTATAATCCCCATTCCACTGTCTGAGCATGCACAGTTGTAATGGTCTTAGATGAATTTGTGCAAAAGGAACTATGTCCATTGCTGCAACCATCAATCCTATTACTTCCATGCACTGCGCTATGGAAGGATGAAGAACAGAATGAAGTACTTGACAAGAGCTTAGAAGTTTTGATTTTCTGACCTCTGTCAGAAAAATCCTCATTTCTAAGGAATCTATTATTGTTCCCAAGAAGGGAACTCTTGTTGACGGGGACAGAGAACTTTTTTCTATGTTCACTTTCCATCCGTGAGATCTGAGAAAGGCTAGAACGATGTCCGTATGAGCCTTTGCTTTTGACAGAGACGACGCTTGAATCAGGATGTCGTCCAAGTAAGGTACTACTGCAATGCCCCTTGGTCTTAGAACTGCTAGAAGGGACCCTAGTACCTTTGTGAAAATTCTCGGAGCAGTGGCTAATCCGAATGGAAGTGCCACAAACTGGTAATGCTTGTCCAGAAAAGCGAACCTTAGGAACTGATGATGTTCCCTGTGGATAGGAATATGTAGGTACGCATCCTTTAAATCCACCGTGGTCATAAATTGACCTTCCTGGATGGTAGGAAGGATCGTTCGAATGGTTTCCATTTTGAACGATGGAACCCTGAGAAATTTGTTTAGGATCTTGAGATCTAAAATTGGTCTGAATGTTCCCTCTTTTTTGGGAACTATGAACAGGTTGGAGTAAAACCCCATCCCTTGTTCTCCTATTGGAACTGGATGAATTACTCCCATCTTTAACAGGTCTTCTACACAATGTAAGAATGCCTGTCTTTTTATTTGGTTTGAAGATAATTGAGACCTGTGGAACCTTCCCCTTGGGGGTAGTTCCTTGAATTCCAGGAGATAACCCTGAGACACTATTTCTAGTGCCCAAGGATCCTGAACATCTCTTGCCCAAGCCTGAGCAAAGAGAGAAAGTCTGCCCCCCACCAGATCCGGTCCCGGATCGGGGGCCATCCCTTCATGCTGTTTTGGTAGCAGTGGCAGGCTTCTTGGCCTGCTTACCCTTGTTCCAGCCTTGCACCGGTCTCCAGGCTGGTTTGGGTTGAGAAGTATTACCCTCTTGCTTAGAGGATGTAGAATTAGAGGCTGGTCCGTTTCTGCGAAAGGGACGAAAATTAGGCTTATTTTTAGCCTTAAAAGACCTATCCTGAGGAAGGGCGTGGCCCTTTCCCCCGGTGATGTCTGAAATAATCTCTTTCAAATCAGGACCAAACAGTGTTTTACCCTTAAAAGGGATGTTAAGCAATTTTGTCTTGGAAGACACATCCGCTGACCAAGACTTTAGCCAAAGCGCTCTGCGCGCCACGATAGCAAACCCTGAATTTTTCGCCGCTAATCTAGCTAATTGCAAAGCGGCATCTAAAATAAAAGAGTTAGCCAATTTAAGTGCTTGAACTCTGTCCATAACCTCCTCATACGAAGATTCTTTATTGAGCGACTTTTCTAGTTCTTCGAACCAGAAACACGCTGCCGTAGTGACAGGAACAATGCATGAAATTGGTTGTAGAAGGTAACCTTGCTGAACAAACATCTTTTTAAGCAAACCCTCTAATTTTTTATCCATAGGATCTTTGAAAGCACAACTATCTTCTATGGGAATAGTAGTGCGTTTGTTTAGAGTAGAGACCGCCCCCTCGACCTTGGGGACTGTCTGCCATAAGTCCTTTCTGGGGTCGACTATAGGAAATAATTTTTTAAAAATAGGGGGAGGAACAAAAGGTATGCCGGGCCTTTCCCACTCCTTATTTACTATGTCCGCCACCCGCTTGGGTATAGGAAAAGCATCGGGGGGCACCGGAACCTCTAGGAACTTGTCCATCTTACATAATTTCTCTGGAATGACCAAATTGTCACAATCATCCAGAGTAGATAACACCTCCTTAAGCAGAGCGCGGAGATGTTCTAATTTAAATTTAAAAGTAATAACATCAGGTTCAGCTTGTTGAGAAATTTTTCCTGAATCTGAAATTTCTCCCTCAGACAAAACCTCCCTCCTGGCCCCTTCAGATTGGTGTGAGGGTATGTCAGAACCGTTATCATCAGCGTCCTCTTGCTCTTCAGTGTTTAAAACAGAGCAATCGCGCTTTCTCTGATAAGTAGGCATTTTAGATAAAATGTTTGCAATAGAATTATCCATAACAGCCGTTAATTGTTGCATGGTAATAAGTATTGGCGCACTAGATGTACTAGGGGCCTCTTGTGTGGGCAAAACTGGTGTAGACACAGAAGGGGATGATGCAGTACCATGCTTACTCCCCTCATTTGAGGAATCATCTTGGGCAATATCATTATCTGTGGCATCATTGTCCCTACTTTTTTTGGACACTATGTCACAATCATCACATATATTTAAATGGGGAGAAACCTTGGCTTTCATACATATAGAACATCGCTTATCTGATGGTTCAGACATGTTAAACAGGCTTAAACTTGTCAACAAAGCACAAAAAATGTTTTAAAATAAAACCGTTACTGTCACTTTAAATTTTAAACTGAACACACTTTATTACTGAATAAGTGAAAAAGTATGAAGGAATTGTTCAAAATTCACCAAATTTTCACCATAGTGTCATAAAGCCTTAAAAGTATTGCACACCAAATTTGAAAGCTTTAACCCTTAAAATAACGGAACCGGAGCCGTTTTTACATTTAACCCCTATACAGTCCCAGGTATCTGCTTTGCTGAGACCCAACCAAGCCCAGAGGGGAATACGATACCAAATGACGCCTTCTATAAGCTTTTTCAGTGGTTCTTAGCTCCTCACACATGCATCTGCATGCCTTGCTCTCCAAAAACAACTGCGCATTAGTGGCGCGAAAATGAGGCTCTGCCTATGACTAGAAAGGCCCCCATCTGAAAAAGGTGTCCAATACAGTGCCTGCCGTTTTTCTTAAAACAATCCCCAAGATTATAATAACTATAAGAGTTATAATCTGCCAAATATGTTTAGTAAAGTAATCGTTTTAGCCCAGAAAAATGTCTACCAGTTTTATAAGCCCTTATGAAGCCCTTTATTCTTTTACTTAAACTAAGAAAATGGCTTACCGGTCCCCATAGGGAAAATGACAGCCTTCCAGCATTACAAAGTCTTGTTAGAAATGTGGCCAGTCATACCTCAAGCAGAAGAGTCTGCAAACTGTTTCCCCCAACTGAAGTTACTTCATCTCAACAGTCCTGTGTGGAAACAGCAATCGATTTTAGTAACGTTTGCTAAAATCATCTTCCTCTTACAAACAGAAATCTTCATCTCTTTTCTGTTTCAGAGTAAATAGTACATACCAGCACTATTTTAAAATAACAAACACTTGATTGAAGGATAAAAACTACATTTAAACACCAAAAAAAACTCTTAGCCATCTCCGTGGAGATGTTGCCTGTGCAACAGCAAAGAGAATGACTGGGGTAGGTGGAGCCTAGGAGGGATCATGTGACCAGCTTTGCTGGGCTCTTTGCCATTTCCTGTTGGGGAAGAGAATATCCCACAAGTAAGGATGACGCCGTGGACCGGACACACCTATGTTGGAGAAATTCCCCTCTTGCTTCACAGCACAGGAAACTGAAGCGGGACCACCCTTGAAGTTCCGAAAGGAACGAAAATTATTTTGTTTGGTCCTCATTTTATTTGTTTTATCCTGAGGGAGGGCATGGCCTTTCCCTCCAGTGATGTCTGAAATAATCTCTTTCAGTTCAGGCCTGAATAGGGTCTTTTCTTTGAAAGGGATGTTCAAAAGTTTTGATTTTGATGACACATCTCCGCAGACCAGGACTTAAGCCATAACGCTCTGCATGCTAAAATGGCAAAAACCCAAATTCTTTGCCGCTAATTTAGCCAGTTGGAAATCGGCATCTGTAATGAAAGAATTAGCCAATTTAAGGGCCTTAATTCTGTCCATAATCTCCTCTAATGGAGTCTCCATCTGAAGAGCCTCTTCTAGAGCCTCAAACCAGAAAGCAGCTGCAGTAGTTATGGGAACAATGCACGTAATAGGTTGGAGAAAAAAACCTTGATGAACAAAAATTTTCTTCAGGAGACCCTCTAATTTTTTATCCATAGGATCTTTGAAAGCACAACTGTCTTCGATAGGCATAGTTGTACGCTTAGCCAGAGTAGAAATAGCTCCCTCCACCTTAGGAACTGTCTGCCACGAGTCCCGCATGGTGTCAGATATGGGAAACATTTTCTTAAAAACAGGAGGTGGAGCGATCGGAATACCTGGTCTATCCCACTCCTTAGTAACAATATTCACAATCTTCTTAGGGACTGGAAAAACATCAGTGTAAACAGGAACCTCTAAATATTTGTCCATTTTACACAATTTCTCTGGGACCACTATAGAGTCAGAATCATCTAGAGTCGCTAATACCTACCTGAGCAATAAGCGGAGGTGTTCAAGCTTAAATTTAAAGGCTGTCATATCAGAATCTGTCTGAGGGAGCGTCTTTCCTGAATCAGAAATTTTTTCCTCAGATAACAAATCCCTTATCCCTACTTCAGAATATTGTGAGGGTATATCAAATACGGCTACTAAAGCGTCAGACGGCTCAGCATTTGTTCTTAACCCAGAGCTGTCACGCTTTCCTTGCAAACCAGGCAGTTTAGATAAAACCTCAGTGAGGGTTGTATTCATAACTGTGGCCATGTCTTATAAAGTAAATTAATTTGACGCACTAGAGGTACTTGGCTTCACTTGTGCAGGCGTGACACTTGGGGAGAGCTAGATGGCAAATCCTCATTCCCTTCTGTCTGAGAATCATCTATGGCATTATTTTTAAGTGCTAAAATATGCTCTTTATAATTTATAGACATATCAGTGCAAGTGGAACATATTCTAAGAGGGGGTTCCAAAATGGCTTCTAAACACATTGAACAAGGATTTTCCTTGATGTCAGACATGTTAAACAGGCTAGTGATGCAACAAGCAAACTTAGAGAACACTTTATTCAATGAAAAACAACACTTTCAAAAAAACGGTACTGTGCCTTTAAGAGAAAAAAACATGTACACTTTCTGCAAAACTGCTTAAAAATATCACAAATCTTACAAATTTTTTACAGCATATGTAGCAAGCCTTAGTAAGGTTGCACCACTATTAAGAATGAGATTAACCCCTTAGTTACCAAACCGGATTGACAAAAGTCTAAAAATCCGGAAATATACAGTCAGCACCTTGCCACAGCTCTGCTGTGGCACCTACCTGCCCTTAGGAGTCAAAATTGGGGGAATAAAGCTTCGTTTTGGCTCCAAAACTGCTTCAGGACCCTCCTGTGTTGAAGCTTGCTATCCAGAAGTAACAACAAATGCGCAACTAAGGCGCGTAATTAGGCCCCGCCCACCTCATACACGATGTCTGAGGGACCTTAAATTAACACCTCAAGTGTTAAAAACATAGCCATGTGTTATAAAAACCTTCCAATATAAGCCAAATGAACCCCTAAATAAAAGTCCCAAAAAAAACTTTTTTTTTTCTCAAATCTATCAAAAACGTCTGTTTAAAACCTTTAAGTGTCAACCAACAGTAACTTAGCCCTTATGCAAGCTTATAATACTACCCTAAGTGTCTGATTAAAGCTTACCCTTCCCCTCATGGGGATAATGTCAACCCTTTTCTTGAAATATCCTGTCTTTCTAGAAACATTGACTGAACATACCTCAGTGCAGTAGAGACTGCAAAACCGTTCCTCAGCTGAAGTTTCCTGTACTCTTCAGCCTCAGTGGGAACAGCAATGGATCTTAGTTACCAACTGCTAAGATCATCATCCTCCTTGCAGAAATCTTCATCCCTTTTCTGCCAGAGAGTAAATAGTACACACCGGTACCATTTAACCTCTTAATGACCACAGCACTTTTCCATTTTCTGTCCGTTTGGGACCAAGGCTATTTTTACATTTTTGAGGTGTTTGTGTTTAGCTGTAATTTTCCTCTTACTCATTTACTGTACCCACACATATTATATACCGTTTTTCTCGCCATTAAATGGACTTTCTAATGATACCATTATTTTCATCATATCTTATAATTTACTATAAAAAAAAAATTAAAATATGAGGAAAAAATGGAAAAAAACACACTTTTTCTAACTTTGACCCCCAAAATCTGTTACACATCTACAACCACCAAAAAACACCCATGCTAAATAGTTTCTAAATTTTGTCCTGATTTTAGAAATACCCAATGTTTACATGTTCTTTGCTTTTTTTGTAAACTATAGGGCCATAAATACAAGTAGCACTTTGCTATTTCCAAACCATTTCTTTTCAAAATTAGCGCTAGTTACATTAGAACACTGATATCTTTCAGGAATCTCTGAATATCCATTGACATGTATATATTTTTTTTTAGTAGACAACCCAAAGTATTGATCTAGGCCCATTTTGGTATATTTCATGCCACCATTTCACCGCCAAATGCAATCAAATACAAAAAATCGTTCACTTTTCACAAATTTTTTCACAAACTTTTGGTTTCTAACTTAAATTATTTACAAACAGCTTGTGCAATTATGGCATAAATAGTTGTAAATTCTTCTCTGGGATCCCCTTTGTTCAGAAATAGCAGACATATATGACTTTGGTGTTGCTTTTTGGTAATTAGAAGGCCGCTAAATGCCACTGCGCACCACACGTGTATTATGCCCAGCAGTGAAGGGGTTAATTAGGGAGCATGTAGGGAGCTTTTTGGGGTAGTTTTAGCTTTAGTGTAGTGTAGTAGACAACCCCAAGTATTGATCTAGGCCAATTTTGGTATATTTTATGCCACCATTTCACCGCCAAATGCGATCAAATTAAAAAAAACGTAAAATTTTTCTCAATTTTAGGTTTCTCACTGAAATTATTTACAAACAGCTTGTGCAATTATGGCACAAATGGTTGTAAATGCTTCTCTGGGATCCCCTTTGTTCAGAAATAGCAGACATATATGGCTTTGGCATTGCTTTTTGGTAATTAGAAGGCCTCTAAATGCCGCTGCGCATCACACGTGTATTATGGCTAGCAGTGAAGGGGTTAATTATGTAGCTTGTAGGGAGCTTGCAGGGTTAATTTTATCTTTAGTGTAGAGCTCAGCCTCCCACCTGAAACATCAGACCCCCTGATCCCTTCCAAACAGCTCTCTTCCCTCCCCCACCCCACAATTGTCCCCGCCATCTTAAGTACTGGCAGAAACTCTGCCAGTACTAAAATAAAAGGTATTTGGCCCTTTTTTTAAAAAAACAAAACAAAAAAAAACAAACAGAATTTATGCTTACCTGATAAATTACTTTCTCCAACGGTGTGTCCGGTCCACGGCGTCATCCATAACTTGTGGGAATATTCTCTTCCCCAACAGGAAATGGCAAAGAGCACAGCAAAAGCTGTCCATATAGTCCCTCCTAGGCTCCGCCCACCCCAGTCATTTGACCGACGGACAGGAGAAAAAACAGGAGAAACCATAAGGTGCCGTGGTGACTGTAGTTAAAGAAAGAAATTCATCAATCCTGATTAAAAAACCAGGGCGGGCCGTGGACCAGACACACCGTTGGAGAAAGTAATTTATCAGGTAAGCATAAATTCTGTTTTCTCCAAAATTGGTGTGTCCGGTCCACGGCGTCATCCATAACTTGTGGGAACCAATACCAAAGCTTTAGGACACGGATGAAGGGAGGGAGCCAATCAGGTTACCTAAACAGAAGGCACCACGGCTTGCAAAACCTTTCTCCCAAAAATAGCCTCCGAAGAAGCAAAAGTATCAAATTTGTAGAATTTGGCAAAAGTGTGCAGGGAAGACCAAGTCGCTGCCTTACATATCTGATCAACAGAAGCCTCGTTCTTGAAGGCCCATGTGGAAGCCACAGCCCTAGTAGAGTGAGCTGTGATGCGTTCAGGAGGCTGCCGTCCGGCAGTCTCGTAAGCCAATTGGATGATGCTTTTTAGCCAAAAGGAAAGAGAGGTAGCAGTAGCTTTTTGACCTCTCCTCTTGCCAGAATAAACGACAAACAGAGAAGACGTTTATCTGAAATCCTTTGTTGCTTCTAAATAGAACTTTAAAGCACGAACTACATCTAAATTGTGTAACAAACGTTCCTTCTTTGAAACTGGATTCGGACACAAAGAAGGCACAACTATTTCCTGGTTAATATTCTTGTTGGAAACAACCTTAGGAAGGAAACCAGGTTTAGTATGCAAAACAACCTTATCTGAATGGAACACCAGATAGGGCGGATTACACTGCAAAGCAGATAACTGAGAAACTCTTCTAGCAGAAGAAATAGCAACCAAAAAACATAATTTATGCTTACCTGATAAATTTATTTTTCTTGTAGTGTATCCAGTCCACGGATCATCCATTACTTATGGGATATATTCTCCTTCCCAACAGGAAGTTGCAAGAGTCCACCCACAGCAAAGCTGCTATATAGCTCCTCCCCTAACTGCCATTACCAGTCATTCGACCAAAAACATGCAGAGAAAGGAAAACCATAGGGTGCAGTGGTGACTGTAGTTTAATGGAAAAATTACCTGCCTTAAAGTGACAGGGCGGGCCGTGGACTGGATACACTACAAGAGAAATAAATTTATCAGGTAAGCATAAATTATGTTTTCTCTTGTTAAGTGTATCCAGTCCACGGATCATCCATTACTTATGGGATACCAATACCAAAGCTAAAGTACACGGATGATGGGAGGGACAAGGCAGGTACCACTGCCTGTAAAAAACCCTTTCTCCCAAAAATAGCCTCCGAAGAAGCAAGGTATCAAATTTGTTAAATTTGAAAAAGTATGAAACGCAGACCAAGACTCCGTCTTGTAATCTGTTCAACAGAAGCCACATTTAAAAAAAGGCCCAAGTGAAAACCACAGCTCTGGTAGAATGAGCTGTAATCCCTTCAGGAGGCTGCTGTCCAGCAGTCTCATAAGCTAAATGAATTATGCTTTTTAACCAAAAAGACAGAGAGGTTGCTGAAGTCCTTTGACCACTCCTCTGTCCAGAATAGACAACAAACAAGGTGAATGTTTGATGAAAATCTGTAGTAGCTTGTAAGTAAAACTTTAAAACACGAACCACGTCCAAATTGTGTAATAGACGTTCCTTCTTGAAGAAGGATTAGGATACAAGAATGGAACAACAATCTCTTGAGTGATATTCTTGTTAGATACCACCTTAGGTAAAAACCCAGGTTGGTACACAGGACTACCTTATCCGTACGGAGAACCAGATAAGGAGAATCACATTGCAACGCAGATAACTCGGAGACTCTATGAGCCGAGGAAATAGCTACCAAAAAGGAACTTTCCAAGATAGAAGTTTGATATCTATGGAATGAAAAGGTTCAAATGGAACTCCTTGAAGAACCTTAAGAACCAGCTTTAAGCTCCATGGCGGAGCAACATTTTTAACCACAGGCTTGGTTCTAACCAAAGCCTGACCAAATGCCTGAACGTCTAGAATACCTGCCAGACGCTTGTGCAAAAGAATAGACAGAGTAGAAATCTGTCCTTTTAAAGAACTAGCTGACAACCCTTTTCTCAAAATCATCTTGGAGAAAAGATAATATCCTGGGAATCCAGACTTTACTCCATGAGTAACCCTTGGATTCATAACAATAAGATATTTACACCATATCTTATGTTAAATTTTCCTAGAGACAGGCTTTTATGCCTGTATTAAGGTATCAATTACTGACTCAGAGAAGCCATGCTTTGATAACATCAAGCATTCTGTCTCCAGGCAGTCCATCTCAGATTAGTTATATTTAGATGGTTGAAAAAACCCTGAGGTAGAGGGTCCTGTCTCAGAAGCAGAGACCGTGGTGGAAAGGATGACATGTCCACCAGATCTGCATACCAGGTCCTGCGTGGCCACGCAGGCGCTGTCAAAAGCACCAAAGCACTCTCCTGCTTGATCTTGTGCAAACCCCTCCGGAGGGAATTCCCACTCCCCCGGATGAAAAGTCTGACGACTTAGAAAATCTGCCTCCCAGTTCTCAACACCTGGGATAGGGATATCTTTTAGACAAGAGTGAGTCTCTGTCCAGTGAATTATTTTAAGACTTCTAACATTGCTAGGGAACTTCTGTTCCCCCTTGATGGTTGATGTAAGCCACAGTCGTGATATTGTCCGACTGAAATATGATGTACCTCAGAGTTGCTAACTGAGGCCAAGTCTGAAGAGCATGGAATATCGCTCCCAGTTCCAGAATATTCATTAGAAGGAGGGTCTCCTCCTGAGTCCACTATCCCTGAGCCTTCAGGGAGTTCCAGACTGTATCCCAACCTAAAAGGCTGGCATCTGTTGTAACAATTGTCCCATCTGACCTGCGGAAGGTCATACCCTTGGACAGATGGACCCGAGATAGTCACCAGAGAAGAGAATCTCTGGTTTCTTGGTCCGGATTTAACAGGAGAACAAATCTGTGTAATCCCCGTTCCTCTGGCTGAGCATGCATAGTTGCAGTGGTCTGAAATGTAGGCGTGCAAACGGTACTATGTCCCTTGCCGCTACCATTAAGCCGATTACATTCATGTACTGAGCCACCAAAGGGCGCGGATGGAATGAAGAACACGGCAGAAATTTAGAAACTTTGACAACCTGGACTCCGTCAGGTAAATTTTAATTTCTACAAAATCTATCAGAATCCCTAGGAGGGAAACCCTTGATATTGGGGATAGAGAACTCTTTCCTTGTTCACTTTCCACCCATGCGATTTCAGAAATGCCAGTACTACGTCCGTATGAGACTTGGCAACTTGGATGTTTGACGCCTGTATCAGGATGTCGTCTAAATAAGGGGCCACTTCTATGCCCCGCGGCCTAAGGACCGCCAAAGTGACCCCAGAACCTCCATAAAGATTCTAGGGGCTGTAGTTAACCCAAAGGAAAGAGCTACAAACTGGTAATGCCTGTCTAGAAAGGCAAACCTGAAAAACCGAAGGTGATCTTTATGCATCGTAATGTGAGGATAAGCATCCTTCAAATCCATTGTAGTCCTCTATTGACTCTCCTGGATCATAGTTAAGATGGTACGAATAGTTTCCATCTTAAATGATAGAATTCTAAAGAATTTGTTTAAGATCTTTTAGATCCAAAATAGGTCTGAAGGTTTCCTTTCCTTGGGAACCACAAACCGATTTGAGGAAAACTGTGTCCCTGTTCCTCTATCGGAACTGAATGGGTCACGTACACAATGCAAGAATGTCTCTTTCTTTATCTGGTTTGCAGATAAATGTGAAAGGCAAAAACTCCCCTTTTTTGGGGGGGAAAGCTTTGAAATCCAGAAGATATCTCTGGGGTATAATTTCCAATGCCCAGGGATCCTGGGCATCTCTTGCCCACGCCTGGGCGAAGAATGAAGTCTGCCCCCTATAGGATCCGTTACCAGATAGGGGTCCGTTCCTCATGCTGTTTTAGAGGCAGCAGCAGGCTCCTTGACCTGCTTATCTTTGTTCCAGGCCCGGTTGTCTCCAGACCGCCTTGGACTGAGCAAAAGTTCCCTCTTATTTTGCCTTAGAGGAAGTTGATGCCACACCTGCCTTGAATTTTCGAAAGGCACGAAAATTAGGCCTTTTTTGTCCCTTGATTTGGACCTGTCCTGAGGAAGGGCATGATCTTTTCCTCCAGTGATATAAGTAATAATCTCCTTCAAACTAGGCCTGAATAGGGTCTGCCCCTTGAAGGGAAGTTAAGTAGCTTATTTATTAAAGTCACGACAGCTGACCATGATATAAGCCATAGCGCTCTGCGCGCCAGTATAGTAAAAAACAGAATTCTTAGCCGTTAGTCTAGTCAAAGGAACAAAGGCATCAGAAAACAAAGGAATTGGCTAGCTTAAGTGCTCTAAGCTTGTCAAATATATTCATCCAATGGAGCCTGTAAAGCCTCATCAAGAGACTCAAACCAGAACGCCGCAGCAGCAGTGACAGGAGCAATGCGTGCAAGGGGCTGCAGGATAAAACCTTGTTGAATAAACATTTTTTTATCCATTGGATCTAAAAAAGCACAACAGTCCTCGCCAGAGGTAGTGGTACGCTTAGCTAGAGTAGAAACTCTTCTCTACACCTTAGGAACTGTCTGCCATAAGTCCCGTGTGGTGGCAACTATTAGAAAACATTCTTCTAAAAAATAGGAGGGGAAGAGAACGGCACACCTGGTCTATCCCATTCCTTATGAAAAATTTTAGTAAACCTCTTTAGGTATTGGAAAAACATAAGTACACACCGGCACTGCATATTATTTATCCAGTCTACACAATTTCTCTGGCACTGCGATTGTACACATTCATTCAGAGCAGCTAAAGCCTCCCTGAGCAACAAGTGGAGGTTCTCAAGCATAAATTTTAAATGTAGAAATATCAGAATCAGGTTAAATCATCTTCCCTGAGTCACAAATATCACCCACAGACTAAGCATATTGTGAGGTAGTATCAGACATGGTTCTTAAAGCGTCTGTATGCTCTGTATCTACCCCCAGAGCTGTTTTGCTTTCCTTTAATTTCAGGTAGTCTGACTAATACTGCTGCCAGTGTATTATACACAACCTTTGCCATGTCTTGTAAAATAAACGCTATGGGCGCCATTGATATACTTGGCGCCATTTGAGCGTGAGTCCCTGGAGCGGGAGTCAAAGGGTCTGACACGTGGGGAGAGTTAGTCGGCATAACTTCCCCCTCGACAGAATCCTCTGGTAAAATAAACGCTATGGGTGCCCTTGATGTACTTGGCGCCATTTGAGCGTGAGTCCCTAAAGCGGGAGTCAAAGGGTCTGACACGTGGGGAGAGTTAGTCGGCATAACTTCCCCCTCGACAGAATCCTCTGGTGATAATGTTTTTAAATACAAAAAATGATCTTTATTGTTTAACATGAAATCAGTACATCTGGTACACATTCTAAAATGGGGTTCCACCATGGCTTTAAACATAATAAACACAGAGCCTCCTCTATGTTAGACATGTTAGAACTAATAAAGTGACTAGTAAGCTTGGAAAACACTTTAAATCAAGTTAACAAGCAAATATAACAAACGTTACTGTGCCTTTAAGAGGAACAAATTTTGTCAAAATTTGAAAAACAGTGAAAAAAGGCAGTAAATCAAACGAAATTTTTACAGTACATGTAATAAGTTAACAGAGCATTGCACCCACTTGCAAATGGATGATTAACCCCTTAATGCAAAAAACAGAAAAAAAAAAAAAAAAAAAAAACGACAACAAAACTGCCACAGCTGAGCTGTGGATTACCTTCCCTATAACTGTTTCTATGCAAAATTTAAGCCAGCCATGTGGAAAAATTAGGCCCCAATAAGTTTTATCACCAAACATATGTTAAAAAACGATTAAACATGCCAGCAAACGTTTTAAAACACATTCTTATAAGAGTATGTATGTCTATTAATAAGCCTGATCCAGTCGCTATCACTGCATTTAAGGCTTTACTTACATTACTTCGGTATCAGCAGTATTTTCTTAGTCAATTCCATTCCTTAGAAAAATATATTACTGCACATACCTTAGCATATATCTCTATCAATCAGCCTGGTACCAGTCGCTTTCACTGCATTTAAAGGCTGTACTTACATTACTTCGGTATCAGCAGTATTTTCTTAGTCAATTCCATTCCTTAGAAAAATATTTTACTGCACATACCTTATTTGCAGGAAAACCTGCACGCCATTCCCCCTCTGAAGTACCTTACTCCTCAGAATGTGTGAGAACAGCAACTGGATCTTAGTTACGTCTGCTAAGATCATAGAAAAAACGCAGGCAGATTCTTCTTCCAAATACTGCCTGAGATAAACAGCACACTCCGGTGCCATTTAAAAATAACAAACTTTTGATTGAAGAAATAAACTAAGTATAAAAAACCACAGACTCTCACGACCTCCTATCTATGTTGAGACTTGCAAGAGAATGACTGGTAATGGCAGTTAGGGGAGGAGCTATATAGCAGCTTTGCTGTGGGTGGACTCTTGCAACTTCCTGTTGGGAAGGAGAATATATCCCATAAGTAATGGATTATCCGTGGACTGGATACACTTAACAAGAGAAACAGAACTTTCCAAGATAACATCTTGATATCTATGGAATGTAGAGGTTCAAACGGAACCCCTTGAAGAACTGAAAGAACTAAATTCAGACTCCAGGGAGGAGTCAAAGGTCTGTAAACAGGCTTGATCCTGACCAAAGCCTGAACAAAAGCTTGAACATCAGGCACAGCTGCCAGTCGTTTGTGTAACAAGACAGATAAAGCAGAAATCTGTCCCTTTAGAGAACTCGCTGATAATCCCTTATCCAAACCTTCTTGTAGAAAGGAAAGGATCCTAGGAATTTTGATCTTACTCCATGAGAATCCCTTGGATTCACACCAACAGATATATCTTTTCCATATTTTATGGTAAATTTTTCTAGTTACAGGTTTTCTGGCTTGTACCAGAGTATCTATTACAGAATCCGAAAACCCACACTTAGATAAAATCAAGCGTTCAATTTCCAAGCCGTTAGCTGGAGGGAAACTAGATTTGGATGTTCGAATGGACCTTGTACTAGAAGATCCTGTCTCAAAGGTAGCTTCCATGGTGGAGCCGATGACATATTCACCAGGTCTGCATACCAAGTCCTGCGTGGCCACGCAGGAGCTATCAAGATCACCGAGGCCCTCTCCTGCTTGATCCTGGCTACCAGCCTGGGAATGAGAGGAAACGGTGGAAACACATAAGCTAGGTTGAAGGTCCAAGGCGCTACTAATGCATCCACTAGAGTAGCCTTGGGATCCCTGGATCTGGACCCGTAGCAAGGAACCTTGAAGTTCTGACGAGACGCCATCAGATCCATGTCTGGAATGCCCCATAATTGAGTCAACTGGGCAAATATCTCCGGGTGGAGTTTCCACTCCCCGGGATGGAATGTCTGACGACTCAGATAATCCGCCTCCCAGTTTTCCACTCCTGGGATGTGGATCGCAGATAGGTGGCAGGAGTGATTCTCCACCCATTTTATGATTTTGGTCACTTCTCTCATTGCCAGGGAACTCCTTGTTCCCCCCTGATGGTTGATGTAAGCAACAGTCGTCATGTTGTCTGATTGGAATCTTATGAATCTGGCCTTTGCTAGTTGAGTCCAAGCCCTGAGAGTATTTCACTTCTCTCATCGCCACATACTCTTCACCATCTCCGTGGAGATGCTGCTTGTTCAGCGGCAAAGAGAATGACTGGGGTGGGCGGAGCCTAGGATGGACTATATGGACAGCTTTTGCTGTGCTCTTTGCCATTTCCTGTTGAGGAAGAGAATATTCCCACAAGTTATGGATGACGCCGTGGACCGGACACACCAATGTTGGAGAAAAAAGCATATTTACATATGCTGATGTGTAGGATCCCCCCCTTAGACCACAACCTCACTGATCCCCCACCAAACAACTCTCTAACCCTTCCCCTCTGCCTTAATGGGCGCCATCTTGGGTACTGGCAGCTGTCTGCCAGTACCCAGTTTTGTAAAAAATGTGCCTTTTTTAAAAAAAAATAAAAAATGCCCTTTTCTGTAGTGTAGCTTTCCCCCCTCCACCAAGACCAACCCCCAACCCCTTCCAGATCCCTTAGATTACATTTTTAATACTTAAATGTTATTAGTTTTTTTAACTTTTAACTTTATTTTTTTCTGTAGTGTAGCGGTTCCCACCCGCTCCAGCCCAGTGCACGCGCCCGCCCACCACCCCCCGTGCGCGCCCCCGTAGTTCCCGCCCCCCTCCACTCCACACAGAGCATCGATGGCCACCCACCCGCCTCCCACGTAAGCTCCCACCCACCAACGATACCGGCCATCGATGTCCGGTGCAGAGAGGGCCACAGAGTGGCTCTCTCTGCATCGGATGGCCAAGGGGGGTTATTGCAGGATGCCTCCATATCGAGGCATCACTGCAATAACCGGAAAGCAGCTGGAAGCGAGCAGGATCGCTTCCAGCTGCTTTCCAGACCAAGGACGTACGCCACACGTCCTCGGTCATTAACTGTATTTTTTTTGAGGACGTGTGGCGTACGTCCTTGGTCGTTAAGGGGTTAAAATAACAAACTTTTGCTTGAGAAAATAAAAACTAACATTTTTGTCACCAAACTCTTCCTAGTACTTACTTCCTAGTACTCTAGTACTTAGAGTAGGCAAAGAGAATGACTGGGGGGTGGAGCTAAGGGAGGAGCTATATAGACAGCTCTGCTGTGGGTGCTCTCTTTGCCACTTCCTGTAGGGAAGGAGAATATCCCACAAGTATGGATGAATCCGTGGAGTTGATACATCTTACAAGAGAAAACGAAATTTTAATATAATTGACAGTCATCATCAATAATGAATTAAAGGGATATTCTGGTCAAAATATAAATACACATAGATTAATTAAATCCTTGAATAGAAACATATTTACAATTAACACTTAATGGTAAAAATGTTTCTAGTGAAAGTTATCACTGTTTTAGTGTTAACAGTTTCCTCTGCATGTGCATGTGAAGCACAGCTAGATATTCTCAATGCACCAGCATTCTACCTACTGCAGCTGCTCAGAGCGCCAGTGGGGCTTGTATCATGTCAGCTATTAACAGACTGAGTCATTACCAGATGGTACAAGCATGTTAGTCTCTCTGAGCAAGTGCTGTGTTTAAAATGCAGGTGCACAATGCATACTTAAATACACTTCAAAAAAACTTATAGCCTTTATTAGAAGCATTTTTGCTAATACATGTATGTTACAAAAATGCTTCTATTTAAAATTTAAATGCATCCATGTAGATTCCAATTTTGGCTGGAATATCCCTTTAATTATCTCTCATGTTTTACTCTCCTTTTAGGTGTGTATCATTGACTCTCAAAATCCATGAGTGAACCTATTTTAAAGGGCCACTAAACCCAAAATCTTTCTTTCATGATTCAGATAGAACATACAAATTTAAACTACATTACAATTTACTTCTATTATTTATTTAGCTTCATTTTTTAGATATCCTTAGTTGAAGAAAAAGCAATGCACATGGGTGAGCCAATCACAAGAGGCTTCTATGTGCAGCAACCAATCAGCAGCTACTGAGCATATCTAGATATGCTTTTCAGCAAAGAATATCAAGAGAATAAAACAAATTAGATAATAGAAGTAAATTAGAAAGATGTTTAAAAATGCATTCTCTTTCTAAATCATGAAAGAAAAAATGTGGGTGTCATGTCCCTTTAAGGCAGCATGTTTTATAGATAATTGTGGATTTGTGGCTTTTTTTTCTATTAGGTATAATATATATTCTGATATTTATACTTTGTGGGGTTTTTTTAAAGATTAAAATCCATACATTGTAGTCCTTGCCCAAGCTTTAGTAAATCACAAGAAATGTACAGATAAAATTATACTGCAAAATACAGTATGTACCTTTTGTATGTGTTTATATTAATTAAAGAAATAATTAAAAGCTATCTCAAAATAAATAAATAAATATGAAAAGTGTATATTTTGATAAGAGGTGCAGAATAAGTGGACTTTTTCCTTGCTGTCTTAGAGGCTTCCATAAAATCTGTTTATTTACGTTGTTTAAAGCTGATGCTACAAAAAGGATCTTTTGTTTTCACTATCAACTGAAAGCTTCCGTCTGATTCTCTGCCACAGATATGCGTAACACACTGCAAACCAAAGCACTACATGACCCTAAAGAAGAAAAGGATTCATTTGAACCCCAACCTCTGAAATCACAAGCCCAAAACCAATTAAAAAAGAGTCTCCAAGTGCGGTAACCTTTTCTGACTTAAAGTGGCAGGCATGAGTGTTTTATCATGGAGAAGAAAAAAAACTTGTAATTACTATGTTCTACACTGCAGGATTCTTGGCCCGGTGTAAAATGTGAACATCTATTCCAAGCCTATCTTTGCATCATGAGTCTCAGCTGATGGTTTAGATTCGGGCCCAGCGTCTCGCGTCACATTGAAAAATCTCACAGCACAATCTCGTCTAATAAATGGCTTTAACTTTTCACCTAGGAGATATCTGCTTTAACTTATCACCGGGATTCATCTGCTTTTCTTAACGCTTCCACTAAATTAAAATCTGAAAGCCACTTGATTTGGAGTCTGGCTGGGACCAGCGCTTCAGACAGGACGATGAATGGCCGCAGAGGGAATGTAAAAATATTATCCAAATGCAGAAAACTGAGCTTAACCACAAATCTCATTTCGGCTTTCTCGGATCTTATTCACCTCTTCATCCTTGAATTTCAAATCTATCGCTCACTACACAAGTGCGGTTCCCATTAAATTCTGCCCAATGGTGAAGAATTCAACTAAATGTAGCAGGTTTAAAATTTTAAATAACTTTTTTTGGCATCTCATATTCCTCAGAGAATATAATGCATAATGGATAAGGTAAAATGTCCAAGGGACTCAATATCAATATACTGACCCATTGACTCTGGTAATCTATTATATAAATAGTAAAGATTTCTATATTTAGTAAATATTTCATGAAAATGAAAAAAAAAAAAAAAAGTGAAAACTACATATTTAAAGCTGAAAAGAAAATGTTTCCAAGGGTTTAGAAGTAAACTTTTTTTACCTTATGTAAACAGAAAATAAATCAATTATATAGTATTCTGTTTTCTACTTTTTTTTTAATTATTGACTATTTAATTACTATCAAAATGTAATAACTTTTAAAAATAAATAAATAAAATCTCATGGGGAAGAATGATTTATTTGCAGAATTAAAATATATATCATGGCACTAATTAAATATTTGTATTATTTAACATGTCTGTTCATTCTTAGACTCATTAATTATTTTGTGATTCAGATAGAGCATGCAATTTTAAGCAACTTTCTAATTTACTCCTATTATCAAATTATCTTCATTTTCTTGGTATGTTTATTTTAAAAGCAAGAATGTAAGTTTAGATGCCGGCCCATTTTAGGTGAACAACCTGGGTTGTCCTTGCTGATTGGACAGCACCTTTAAACAAGTGCTGTCCATGGTTCTGAACCCACAATTCGCTGGCTCCTTAGCTGAGATGCCTTATTTTCAAATAAAGATTGCAAGAGAATGAAGAAAAATTGATAATAGAAGTAAATTAGAAAGTTGCTTACAATTACATGCTCTATCTGAATCATGAAAGAAAAAATTTGGGTTCAGTGTCCCTTTAAGTGGTGACAGAAAATTATCCAAAATAAATCCTAGTATCTTTATTTAAAGTACCATAATACCCAAATGTTTAAACACTTGAAAGTGATGCAGTATAGCTGTTAAAATCTGACTAGAAAATATCACCTGAACATCTCTATGTAAAAAAGAAAGATATTTTACCTCAAAAGTTTCTCAGTAGCCACATCCCATTGTAAAGGACTTCTAAGCAACAAATCACTATGTCTGTCCCGGGACAGCGGAAGGAACGAGCTTACGTGCACTCTCATCTTATTTCCCTATTCAGCTTAAGGAAGTTTACAATGAAATCTCATGAGAGTTAAGTCAAATCTCATGAGATCACAGTAAAAGAGTTCATGACCTCAGCACTGTTGATGCTGATTGACTTCTGTTCATTTCTTCATTTTTTTTTTACCTGCAGCTGAGCAGCAGTTGAGTATAACTTTTTACACAGAACTTACTCTGCTGAGCTGAGGGAATTGTGAGGTAAAATATCTTCCTTTTTTACATAGAGATGCTCAGGTGATATTTTCCTGTCAGCTTTTTACAGTTATACTGTATCCGTTTCAAGTGATTTAGCATATGAGTATTACGTCCCTTAAAGATTAAAGTCTTCAACTTATACAGTATTTAGTGATTCTCGTTCAGTAATTTATTTTTAATTTCATTTTATTACATTAATAGAGGTATTTGTGGAGCTTAGTGTATATACAAAATAATCAACGGTACCATCTAATTTTTACAAAATGTTCCAAGATTATATCATTATTTGCAGGTGGTTGAGACTAGCGCTCCCAAATATATAAGCAATGAGTCCCAAGGGAGGGTGCCAGCTCCTAATGGATCCTTTGCCACTTTTCAAAAAATACACAGTAGAACAAAATAAAGGTGCTGCACTCCTTAATACTTTCAAATGTGAAAAAAAGCCTTTATTCAGCCATTACAGCAACACTTCGGGCTCCTGTCCCTTAGTCAAGCTTGCATAAAAGGTTATGAGCCACTGTTCTTGGGGTACAGAAAGTGTTCCAGTCTTTTTAAAGGGACAGTCAAGTAAAAAAAAAAACTCTCATAATTTAAATAGGGAATGCAATTTTAAACAACTTTCCAATTTACTTTTATCACCAATTTTGCTTTGTTCTCTTCATATTCTTAGTTGAAAGCTAATTCTAGGAGGTTTCATATGCTAATTTCTTAGACATTGAAGACTGCCTCTAATCTGAATGCATTTTGACCACTAGATGGCATTAGTTCATGTGTTTCATATAGATAACATTGAGCTCATGCACGTGAAGTTACCCTGGAGCCAGCACTGATTGGCTAAAATGTATGTCTGTCAAAAGAACTGAAATAAGGGGGCAGTTTGCAGAGGCTTAGATACAAGGTAATCACAGAGGTAAAAAAAAATGTGTATTTCTATAACAGTGTTAGTTATGCAAAACTGGGGAATGGGTAATAAAGGGATTATCTTTCTTTTTAAACAACAACAATTCTGGTGTTGACTGTCCCAGCAGATTTGACATATTTGCATATGTCTGTGTGTTTCATTTATGTTTTTGAGGTGTTTTTTTTTTCATTTTGTCCTTAACTGCCTCCCTTGTTTAACTTTCAAACCAATTGAAATATTCAAAACACTCTCATTATCCATTCCAAAGGTTTATACCTGTTTCTTGTATCATCCTTGGCTTTCTTAATACATTTTTTTTTTTACGTTTTTAATTAGTACGTTTTATATGAATTATTATTGTCTCAGATATAGAAGATAAGTGTTTTTTGAAAGCTTGTTATATAATAAAGTAATGTTTGTGCAATATAAAGTTTTTGCTGGACAAAGGAGAGAGACAAGCTTTTATGTTTCTCTTCATATTGTCTTACTTTTATTTAAATTATTTTATTCTAAATCACCTTAATTTAAGGTACTTTATTTTAGTTTATTTGATATAATATGATGACATATTTCTGATAACTTATGCAAGTTTATTATGAGTCCGTAGTGAAATTAAGAAACAATACTCTACTCTACAATGTAGGCTATTTTGTTTTGTCACGGTTCTTGGTTAATGCTTGTAAATTATAATGGAATACAGGAGAATTTATATATATATATATATATATATATATATATATATATATATATATATATATATATATACACACACATTAAAAAAGGGAAAAAGTGGATACCAATGCATTTGCGCTCTGTATATCAAAGCTTATATCACTATAGGTAGTGATATATTCTACTTTTTGTACTATATATATTATATATATATATATTTTCCCCCCCTTATATATGAAACCTTTCTATTGTCATTTATTATTTTGTTTAAGTGGAATTATATTTGATATTGTGTATCTGATATTATACTCCTAATTTAAAGGGCCATAATACCCAAATGTTTAAACACTTGAAAGTGCTGCAGCATAGCTGTAAAAAGCTGACTAGAAAATATCACCTGAACATCTCTATGTAAAAAAGAAAGATATTTTACCTCAAAAATTCCTCAGTAGCCACATCCCATTGTAAAGGACTTCTAAACAGCAAATCAGTATGTCTGTCCCGGGACAGCGGAAGGGGCGAGCTTACGTGCACACTCATCTTATTACCCTATTCAGTTGAAGGAAGTTTACTATGAAATCTCATGAGAGTTAAGTGAAATCTCATGAGATCACAGTAAAAGAGTGCATGACCTCAGCACTGCTGATGCTGATTGGCTGCTGTTCATTTCTTCATTTTTTTTTTTAACCTGCAGCTGAAGTATACAGAAATTACTCTGCTGAGCTGAGGAAATTGTGAGGTAAAATATCTTCCTTTTTTACATAGAGATTCTCAGGTGATATTTTCCTGTCAGCTTTTTACAGTTATACTGCATCAGTTTCAATTGATTTAGCATATGAGTATTATGTCCCTTTAACTAAATATAATTTAGGGGAAAAAAGATATCACTATCTAAATTTCACCATTTGTAATGGAGCAGTAATGCACTACTGGGAGCTAGCTGAAAGCCAAGAGGCATAAATGTGCAGTCATCAATCAGCAGCTTGTGAGCCTACCTAAGTATAATTTTCAACAAAGTACACAAAGAGAATAAAACAACTTAGATAAAAATACATTGTAAAGTTATTTATTTAGAAAAGCATGCTCTATCCAAATCTGGACAGAATAAAATATGGATGTCATGTCCCTTTAAAGGAACACTAAACCAAAATTTGTTCTTTCATGATTCAAATAGAGCATGCGATTTTAAGCCGCTTTTTAATTTACTTCTATTATCACATTGTCTTCGTTCTCTTGCTATCTCTATTTGAAAAAGTAGGAATAAAAGCTTTGGAGCCGGCCTATTTTAGGTTGAGAACCTGGGTTGCGCTTGCTGATTGAATGGTTAAATGCAGGCACCAATCAGCAAGCCTTATCCAGGGTACTGAACAAAAAATAGACTGGCTCCAAAGCTTTCATTCCTGCTCTTTCATATAAAGATAGCAAGAGAACAAAGAAAAATTGATAATAGGAGTAAATTAGAAAGTTGCTTAAAATTGCATGCTCTATCCGAATCATGAAAGAAAAAAAAATGTGGTTTACTATCTCTTTAAGTGTACAATAGCTCACCTAAGTATTTTTGCCTTTGATATTGATAAAATTTAACTGTACAGAAAATAGGATTACAATTATTTTGTTGGATCGAGGAATAAGATCTCACTTAAACTAAAGTAAACAGAAAGGATTTGAGTACATACCAGGGTGAGGACGACCTGCCAGCATCCATCGAGGGTCATAAGGAGTTTTGGTGGGAGTAAATTCGATAGCCCTGTCAATAGGATCTTTTGGTGTAAGAATTGGTACAGGGCTGGATACGCACTAAAAATAAAGGGAAAGTAGCATAAAACAGTGCTCAGAAGCAGAAATAAGATAGTAATCAACAAGAGATGCACTCTAAAACAATCTTCGCATTGGCAAAGATCTATGAAACACGTTTTAAAAATTGTATTATTTAAATAAACATTATTGTATTTTTTTAATTCACACAAAGGCCCCTATTTATCAAGGTCTGGCGGACCTGATCAGACAGTGCGGATCAGGTCCGCTAGACCTCGCTGAATACGGCGAGCAATACGCTTGCCGTATTCAGCATTGCACCAGCAGCTCACAAGAGCTGCTGGTGCAACGCCGCCCCCTGCAGTCTCGCGGCCAATGGGCCGCCAGCAGGGAGGTGTCAATCAACCCGATCGTACTTGATCGGGTTGATTTCCGGCAATGTCTGTCCGCCTGCTCAGAGCAGGCGGACAGGTTATGGAGCTGTGGTCTTTGTGACCGCTGCTTCATAACTTGTGTTTCTGGCGAGTCTGAAGACTCGCCAGAAACACGGCCCTTCAGGCTTCGTACGGAGCTTGATAAATATGGGCCAAAGTATATCTAATCAATTAAGTACTGAATTGTATAAGATCTACATATGAAATAAATGTTTTAAAAGCATTTATAAACTGATTCTTTAGAAGTTATCATTCCTTCAAGAAGGCTTTGTGCACTTCAATATATCAAGCATTACTTTTGGAATTTTTAGATTAAAAAGACAGTCAACATCAAAATTGTTACTGTTTAAAAAGATAGATAACGCCTTTAATACCCATTCCCCAAACGTTGCACAACCAACATTGTTATATTAATATACTTTATAACATTTAAACCTCTAAATGTCTGCCTGTTTCTAAGCCACTACAGACAGCCTCTTACCACATGCTTTTTTATTTGTTTTTCACAACAGAAGACTGCTCATGTGGGCCATATAGATAACATTGTGCTCTCTCCTGTAGAGTTTTGGATGACACTGCACTAATTGTCTAAAATGCAAATCAATAGATTATAAATAAATAAATAGCCATATGATCAGGGAGCTGTCAAAAGAGGCTTAGATTCAAGATAATCACAGAGGTTAAAAGTATATTAAAGGGACATAATACTCATATGCTAAATCACTTGAAACTGATGCAGTATAACTGTAAAAAACTGACAGGAAAATATCACCTGAGCATCTCTATGTAAAAAAGGAAGATATTTTACCTCACAATCTCCTCAGCTCAGCAGAGTAAGTTCTGTGTAAAAAGTTATACTCAACTGCTCCCAGCTGCAGGTAAAAAAAAAAAAAAAAAATGAAGAAATGAACAGCAGCCAATCAGCATCAGCAGTGCTGAGGTCATGAACTTTTACTGTGATCTCATGAGATTTGACTTGACTCTCATGAGATTTCATTGTAAACTTCCTTTACCTGATTGGTGAATTAAGATGAGAGTGCACGATGCTCATCCCTTCAGATGTCCCAGGACAGACATACTAAAATGCTGCTTAGAAATCCTTTACAATGGGAGGTGGCTACTGAGGAACTTTTGAGGTAAAATATCTTTCTTTTTTACATAGAGATGTTCAGGAGATATTTTCTAGTTTTTTACAGCTATGCTGCATCACTTTCAAGTGTTTAAACATTTGGGTATTATGGCCCTTTAATATAACCATGTTGGCTGTGCAAAACTGGGGAATGGGTAATAAAGGGATAATCTATCTTCTTGAATAAAAACATTTTTGGAGTTGACTGTCCCTTTAAGTTAAATTTAAACATATAAGGCAAGATTACAAGTGGAGCGCTATTTAATGCTCCTGCTCGAGAATTAACTCTGCTAGAAGTAAGCTTTTTGCACGCGTCAGGTTGAGCTCGTATTATTGAAACATATTCCCCTATGTGCAGAACAATTAAATGTGAAATATTTACAATAAATACACAGTATAGCAATATAATGAATAGTGCATAAATATGTTTTTACATGTTTTCATCTACTTTACTGCAAAGGGATCCAATGCACTTATATATATGTCTATATATGTGTACATATGTATTAATCCCTCAAGCGATCACGTTTACTTCCAACTTGTAATTCATATGGGAAACCCGACATGCACAAACCCCTTATCGCTTGTGCGTAATTGTTAGCGTTTCATTTGTAATTTGGCCCTTAATATTTTATGAATACAATTAATAAACAACATTTATGGTACAGAACATCAAGTAACAGCACAGTATAAATTCGTTTGGCATATATGAAGCCTAGAACATCCCATGACAGCACAGTATAGATACTTTTGGCATATATGAAGCCTAGAACATCACATGACAACACAGTATACATACCTTTGACATATATGAAGCCTAGGGTATTGCATGACAAAACAGTATACATACCTTTGACATATATGAAGTATAGAACATCACATGACAACACAGTATACATACCTTTGACATATATGAAGCCTAGAACATCACATGACAACACAGTATACATACCTTTGGCATAAATGAAGTATAGAACATCACATGACAACACAATATACATACCTTTGACATATATGAAGCCTAGAACATCACATGACAACACAGTATACATACCTTTGACATATATGAAGCCTAGAACATCACATGACAACACAGTATACATACCTTTGGCAAATATGAAGCCTAGGACATCACATGACAACACAGCATACATACCTTTGGCATATATGAAGCCTAGGACATCACATGACAACACAGCATACATACCTTTGGCATATATGAAGCCTAGGACATCACATGACAACACAGTATACATACCTTTGGCATATATGAAGCCTAGGACATCACATGACAACACAGCATACATACCTTTGGCATATATGAAGCCTAGGACATCACATGACAACACAGCATACATACCTTTGGCATATATGAAGCCTAGGACATCACATGACAACACAGCGTACATACCTTTGGCATATATGAAGCCTAGGACATCACATGACAACACAGCATACATACCTTTGGCATATATGAAGCCTAGGACATCACATGACAACACAGCGTACATACCTTTGGCATATATGAAGCCTAGGACATCACATGACAACACAGCATACATACCTTTGGCATATATGAAGCCTAGGACATTGCATGACAACACAGTGTACATACCTTTGGCATATATGAAAGCCACAGCAGAATTGTGAAGACTCCTTCAAAGTCATCATACACTGTGGTGTGAGTGACTCCATTGTTGTGCATGATCTGTATGCCTCCCAGCTGGTTGTTGGATGTGTAGACTTCTCTACCAAGGACCTGCCATAAAAAAGGCATGTTTTTTAATGAATAGACAAGTTTATAATTATTGTAATGACTTAAATGGATGCTGTTATAATATACAAAGCATGGCTTTATTATCGGATTACAGGTAAATCAGGATCTAAATATCTTAAAGGACCAGTAAATACAGTAGATTTGCATAATCAACAAATGCATGATAAAAAGATAATGCAATAGCACTTATTCTGAACTTCAAATGACTAGGTTATTATATATATATATATATATATATATATATACCCACAATGAAATATGCTCTCTCTGGATTTAAATCACAGCAAACTGTAATTTGACGTTTCGGGGTCTTCACAAGGAGTGAATGCCCCAAAACGTCACATTAAAGTTTGCTATGATTTTAATTTAAGAATTTAAGGCCTAGATTTGGAGTTTGGCGGTAGCCGTGAAAACCAGCATTAGAGGCTCCTAACGCTGGTTTTAGGCTACCGCCGGTATTTGGAGTCAGTCAGGAAAGGGTCTAACGCTCACTTTTCAGCCGCGACTTTTCCATACCGCAAATCCCCTTACGTCAATTGCGTATCCTATCTTTTCAATGGGATCTTCCTAACTCCGGTATTTAGAGTCGTGTCTGAAGTGAGCGTTAGAAATCTAACGACAAAACTCCAGCCGCAGAAAAAAGTCAGTAGTTAAGAGCTTTCTGGGCTAACGCCGGTTCATAAAGCTCTTAACTACTGTACTCTAAAGTACACTAACACCCATAAACTACCTATGTACCCCTAAACCGAGCCCCCCCCACATCGCCGACACTCGATTAAATTTTTTTAACCCCTAATCTGCCGACCGCCACCTACGTTATCCTTATGTACCCCTAATCTGCTGCCCCTAACACCGCCGACCCCTATATTATATTTATTATCCGCTAACCTGCCCCCCTCAACGTCGCCGCCAGCTACCTACACTTATTAACCCCTAATCTGCCGTCCGCACGCCGCCGCCAGCTACATTATAGCTATGTACCCCTAATCTGCTGCCCCTAACACCGCCGACCCCTATATTATATTTATTAACCCCTAACCTGCCCCCCTCAACGTCGCCTCCACCTGCCTACACTTATTAACCCCTAATCTGCCGAGCGGATCTCACCGCTACTATAATAAAGTTATTAACCCCTAATCCGCCTCACTCCCGCCTCAATAACCCTATAATAAATAGTATTAACCCCGAATCTGCCCTCCCTAACATCGCCGACACCTAACTTCAAGTATTAACCCCTAATCTGCCGATCGGAGCTCACTGCTACTCTAATAAATTTTTTAACCCCTAAAGCTAATTTTAACCCTAACCCTAACACCCCCCTAAGTTAAATATAATTTTATTCTAACAAAATAAATTAACTCTTATTAAATAAATTATTCCTATTTAAAGCTAAATACTTACCTGTAAAATAAACCCTAATATAGCTACAACATAAATTATAATTATATTATAGCTATTTTAGGATTAATATTTATTTTACAGGCAACTTTGTATTTATTTTAACCAGGTACAATAGCTATTAAATAGTTAAGAACTATTTAATAGCTAAAATAATTACAAAATTACCTGTAAAATAAATCCTAACCTAAGTTACAATTAAACCTAACACTACACTATCAATAAATTAATTAAATAAACTACCTACAATTATCTACAATTAAACCTAACACTACACTATCAATAAATTAATTAAATACAATACCTACAATTATCTACAATTAAACCTAACACTACACTATCAATAAATTATTTAAATAAAATATCTACAAATAACTACAATGAAATAAACTAACTAAAGTACAAAAAATAAAAAAGAACTAAGTTACAAAAAATAAAAAAAATATTTACAAACATTAGAAAAATATTACAACAATTTTAAACTAATTACACCTACTCTAAGCCCCCTAATAAAATAAAGCCCCCCAAAATAAAAAATGCCCTACCCTATTCTAAATTAAAAAAGTTCAAAGCTCTTTTACCTTACCAGCCCTGAACAGAGCCCTTTGCGGGGCATGCCCCAAGAAATTCAGCTCTTTTGCCTGTAAAAAAAACCCATACAATACCCCCCCCCCCCAACATTACAACCCACCACCCACATACCCCTAATCTAACCCAACCCCCCCTTAAATAAACCTAACACTAAGCCCCTGAAGATCTTCCTACCTTATCTTCACCCTGCCAGGTTCACCGATCCGTCCTCGGAAGTCTTGATCCAAGCCTCGGAAGTGTTGATCCAAGCCCAAGCAGGGGGCTGAAGAGTGACGTCCATCCTCGGGCTGAAGTCTGGATCCAAGCGGCGACTGAAGAAATCCATCCTCGGGCTGAAGTCGGAAGTCCATCATCTGGATGAAGTCTTCTATCAAGCCGCATCTTCAATCTTCTGGAGCGGAGCGGAACCATCTTCTTCCAAGCCGACGCGGAACATCCTCTTCAACCGACGACTAGACGACGAATGACGGTTCCTTTAAATGACGTCATCCAAGATGGCGTCCCTCGAATTCCGATTGGCTGATAGGATTCTATCAGCCAATCGGAATTAAGGTAGGAATATTCTGATTGGCTGATGGAATCAGCCAATCAGAATCAAGTTCAATCCGATTGGCTGATGGAATCAGCCAATCAGATTGAGCTCGCATTCTATTGGCTGATCGGAACAGCCAATAGAATGCGAGCTCAATCTGATTGGCTGATTGGATCAGCCAATCGGATTGAACTTGATTCTGATTGGCTGATTCCATCAGCCAATCAGAATATTCCTACCTTAATTCCGATTGACTGATAGAATCCTATCAGCCAATCGGAATTCGATGGACGCCATCTTGGATGACGTCATTTAAAGGAACCGTCATTCTTCGTCTAGTCGTCGGTTGAAGAGGATGTTCCGCGTCGGCTTGGAAGAAGATGGTTCCGCTCCGCTCCAGAAGAAAGAAGATGCGGCTTGATAGAAGACTTCATCCAGATGATGGACTTCCGACTTCAGCCCAAGGATGGATTTCTTCAGTCGCCGCTTGGATCCAGACTTCAGCCCGAGGATGGACGTCACTCTTCAGCCCCCCGCTTGGGCTTGGATCAACACTTCCGAGGCTTGGATCAAGACTTCCGAGGACAGATCGGTGAACCTGGCAGGGTGAAGATAAGGTAGGAAGATCTTCAGGGGCTTAGTGTTAGGTTTATTTAAGGGGGGTTTGGGTTAGATTAGGGGTATGTGGGTGGTGGGTTGTAATGTTGGGGGGGGGTATTGTATGTTTCTTTTTACAGGCAAAAGAGCTGAATTCTTTGGGGCATGCCCCGCAAAGGGCCCTGTTCAGGGCTTTTAAGGTAAAAGAGCTTTGAACTTTTGTAATTTAGAATAGGGTAGGGCATTTTTTTATTTTGGGGGTCTTTGTTATTTTATTAGGGGGCTTAGAGTAGGTGTAATTAGTTTAAAATTGTTGTAATATTTTTCTAATGTTTGTAAATATTTTTTTTATTTTTTGTAACTTAGTTCTTTTTTATTTTTTGTACTTTAGTTAGTTTATTTCATTGTATTTATTTGTAGATATTGTATTTAAATAATTTATTGATAGTGTAGTGTTAGGTTTAATTGTAGGTAATTGTTGGTATTTTATTTAATTAATTTATTGATAGTGTAGTGTTAGGTTTAATTGTAACTTAGGTTAGGATTTATTTTACAGGTAAATTTGTAATTATTTTAACTATTTTAGCTATTAAATAGTTCTTAACTATTTAATAGCTATTGTACCTGGTTAAAATAAATACAAAGTTACCTGTAAAATAAATATAAATCCTAAAATAGCTATAATATAATTATAATTTATATTGTAGCTATATTAGGATTTATTTTACAGGTAAGTATTTAGCTTTAAATAGGAATAATTTATTTAATAAGAGTTAATTAATTTCGTTAGATTTAAATTATATTTAATTTAGGGGGGTGTTAGTGTTAGACTTAGCTTTAGGGGTTAATACATTTATTAGAATAGCGGTGAGCTCCAGTCGGCAGATTAGGGGTTAATGTTTTAAATTAGGTGTCGGCGATGTTAGGGAGGGCAGATTAGGGGTTAATACTATTTATTATAGGGTTATTGAGGCGGGAGTGAGGCGGATTAGGGGTTAATAACTTTATTATAACAGCGGTGCGGTCCGGTCGGCAGATTAGGGGTTAATAAGTGTAGGCAGGTGGAGGCGACGTTGTGGGGGGCAGATTAGGGGTTAATAAATATAATATAGGGGTCGGCGGTGTTAGGGGCAGCAGATTAGGGGTACATAGGGATAATGTAAGTAGCGGCGGTTTACGGAGCGGCAGATTAGGGGTTAAAAATAATATGCAGGGGTCAGCGATAGCGGGGGCGGCAGAATAGGGGTTAATAAGTGTAAGGTTAGGGGTGTTTAGACTCGGGGTACATGTTAGGGTGTTAGGTGCAGATGTAGGAAGTGTTTCCCCATAGACAACAATGGGGCTGCGTTAGGAGCTGAACGCAGCTTTTTGCAGGTGTTAGGTTTTTTTTCAGCTCAAACAGCCCCATTGTTTTCTATGGGGGAATCGTGCACGAGCAAGTTTTTGAGGCTGGCCGCGTCCGTAAGCACCGCTGGTATCGAGAGTTGAAGTTGCGTTAAATATGCTCTACGCTCCTTTTTTGGAGCCTAACGCAGCCATTCTGTGGACTCTCAATACCAGAGTTATTTTAAAGGTGCGGCCAGAAAAAAGCCAGCGTTAGCTACGCGGGTCGTTACCGACAAAACTCTAAATCTAGCCGTAAGAGAGTCCATAGTTCATTGGATACTTTTGTATGCTTGGCATAGCACCCTGGTCCTGTGACTTCCTCTCACCTTTAGACTGCAACTGCCAGAGTGCCAGAGAGGTTAAAGGGACAAAAAACAAAACAAAACACTTTTTTTCATGATTCAGATAGAACATACAATTTTAAACAACTTTCTAATTTACTTCTATTATCAAATTTTATTTGCTTTCTTGTTATCCTTTGTTGAAAAGTAGGGATGTAAGTTCAGGAGTGTGCACGTGTCTGCAGCATTATATGGCAGCAATTTTGCAACTTTATACATTAGCAGGAGCACTGGATGGCAGCACTATTTCCTGTCATGTTCTGCTTCAAGCATGTGCACCCTACCTACCTAGGTATCTCTTTAACAGAGAATAACATGAGAACGCAGCAAATTTGATAATAGATGTAAATTGGAAACTTTTTAAAAATTGTATTCTCTATCTGAATAATGAAAGAAAAAAATTTGGGTTTCATGTCCCTTTAATATGCTTAAAGCAAAGCATAGAGACACACTCACTGGTCCTTACTTCCAGCAAGCTTTAATACGTGATGAACATTTTTGGGGACTGTCTGAGGAAGGGGAGAGTTACCCCGAAAGCATTCACTGTGTATCATATTATATTATATATATATATATATATATATATATATATATATATATATATATATATATATATATAAACTACTAAACATATGCACTCACTGGATTTAAACCACACACACTTTATTATGTAGTGACGTTTTGGGGCATTCATCCCTTCCTCAGACGTCTGAGGAAGGGGTGAATGCCCCGAAACGTCACTACATAATAAAGTGTGTGTGGTTTAAATCCAGTGAGTGCATATGTTTAGTAGTTTATATATATATATATATATATATATATATATATATATATATATATGCACCCTGGTCCTGGGATTTTTTTGGCGAGTGGGACTGCGCTACCCTGCATCTATATCTACCTATATATCTATCTATATATCTCTATATCTCTATATATCTCTATATATATATATATATATATATATATATATATATATATAAAAAACAACATTTAAAATTAGGGGGAGGTAAAAGGTGAGTTTAAAATCCTCCACTACGCATAAAATATACAGAAAATAACTCATTGTGTAGTTCATTAACAAATCTAGACAGGCCAGAATGCTTGTTTTTCCCACAGAAAACCTCTAGATACATTGTTTCCAATGCAGCAAAGGATTCTAGGTAAGATATGCAAATTAGGTTCACAATAACACATTTTTACTTCAAGTCTGCGTTTAGGGAACCTAATTTGCATCTCTTACTCAGAATTCTTTGCTGCATTGGAAACAGTGGCCCCAATTTATCAATGTCTGTCGGACCTGATCCGACAGTGCGGATCAGGTCCGACAGACCTCGCAGAATACGGCGAGCAATACGTTCGCCGTATTCAGCATTGCACCAGCAGCTCACAAGAGCTGCTGGTGCAACGTCGCCCCCTGCAGACTCGCGGCCAATAGGCCGCCAGCAGGGGGGTGTCAATCAACCCGATCGTACTCGATCCGGTTAATTTCCGGCGATGTCTGTCCATCTGCTCAGAGCAGGCGGACAGGTTATGGAGCAGCGGTCTTTGTGAACACTGCTTCATAACTGCTGTTTCTGGCGAGTCTGCAGGCTCGCCAGAAACAAGGGGCATCAAGCTCCATACGGAGCTTGATAAATATGCCCCAATGTATCCAGGTGTTTTCTGTGTGGAAAAACAAACCTTCTGGCCTGTCTAGATTTATTAATGAATCTCATTCTCTCTCTCTCTCTCTCTCTCTCTCATTCTCTCTCTCATTCTCTCTCTCTCTCTCTCTCTCTCTCTTTCTCTCATTCTTGTAGATAAAGCGAAGAAAAAATACTTTAATGTACCAGAAATTACGGTATTTAATAATAAAAGAATGTTCCTTCTAGCTCATGTACCACAGCAAGAAGTGAATAACGTAGGTAAATTATTACTGATCACCTAGCGCCTGTGACCTGCTACTTGTGCAAATATAACAATTAGGAGATGGAATGAAATCCAATACTTTATGTACTTAGGGTCACTTTGAATTGAAATAAAAAAAATGTGTTCTGGGAATAAAGTCCCATTTCCACGTTACCATTTCACATTTCAGGATGAAAATATTTATAATAAGGAATATTACTGGGAAACAGGTACTTGGCACACATCTTTAGCATCCAATTATTTCTGGTAAATCATCTTTCTAGTAACATAAACACACATATACATGAGGGCAAGTGCTCTAGTATCTGGAAAAGTCACAAACAAGCTATAGAATATTGTAGGAGTGACTCATTATTATAAGAAACAAACAACATTATAACAAACAAAGATAAAAAGGAGCATTGTAGTGAAAAAATAATTTTAAAACTAGTGACCCATCAACTCTATGGGGCCGATTTACGGAGCCTCATCCGCCACCTCTGAGGTGGCGGACTGTAATCATCCCAATCAGATACGATCGGGATGATTGACACCCTCTGCTAGCGGCTGATTGGCCGCGTATGTGCAGGGGGCGTCATTGCACAAGCATTTCACCAAAAATGCTTGTGCAATGTTAAATGCCGACAGCGTATGCATAACGAATCATGTCTGCCCGGGGTATGATAAATCTACCCCTATGTGTTTAACCCCTGCAAAGGGGTTAAACACATAGTTAAAATACCTGGGGGATCGCAAAGAATTGCTAGCACAGAGCAGAAACTTTCACTGACCCAATCAGCAGCAGTCTCACAATCCCGCTGTGCAACAGTTGCTGCTGATTGGGTAAGGGAAAGTTTCTGTTTAGGTTAGAATACATAAGAGGGTCGCTAGTGTTAAAATGACATTTTAACAAATTAAAGCAGATCATTTTCTCCCTAGAGTAGCCTGTAAATACATATGATAGGGTCATAAGCTTCTGTATAGTGATAGTCAAATCAAAACAATTCCAAATCATTGGAAAACTCTTCGTTAACCAATTTAGCGTCTGGTTTTCTAATTTATGACATGAAAACTCCATGGAAACAATTGCACACCTGTATTTCAATCCATTAATGAACCACTCAATCACTCATTTAATCAATCAGTCAATCACAAAATACTTTTTGACTTTTCAACACAAGCCGCACCTTTGTTGCTCATGTAGGTTTTTGTGAATATTTAAAGGGACAGTCTACTTGAATATTGTTATTGTTTAAAAAGATCATCCCTTATTTTTGCCATTCCCCAGTTTTGCATAACCAACATTGTTATATTAATAAACTTTTTACCTCTGTGATTACCTTGCATCTAAGCATCTGCAGACTGCTCCTTATGCTGCCCCTTATCTCAGTGCTTTTTACAAACTTGCATTGTAATCAATTGGTGCTGGTTCGTGTATAACCATTATCATTCTACATTTAAGTGAGCACAATTTTATCTATATGGCACACATGAACTAACGCTGTGTGGCTGTTGTGCAAGATTGCAAAAAGCTAATAAAAACCACTGAGATAAGGGGTGGCCTGCAGGGGCTTAGAAACAGGTAAACTTAGAGGCTATAAAGTATATTAATATAACAATGCTATGCAACGTTTGCGAATGGGTAGTAAAGACACTATCTTTTTAAACAATGATTTTAAAAAAATCAAGTAGACCATTCCTTTAAAGGGACATAATACTCATATGCTAAATCACTTGAAACTGATGCAGTATAACTGTAAAAAGCTGACAGGAAAATATCACCTGAGCATCTCTATGTAAAAAAGGAAGATATTTTACCTCACAATTTCCTCAGCTCAGCAGAGCAAGTTCTGTGTAAAAAGTTATACTCAGCTGCTCCCAGCTGCAGGTAAAAAAATTAAAAAAATGAAGAAATGAACAGCAGCCAATCAGCATCAGCAGTGCTGAGGTCATGAACTCTTACTGTGATCTCATGAGATTTGACTTAACTCACATGAGATTTCATAGTAAGCTTCCTTTACCTGATTGGTGAAATAATATGAGAGTTCACGAGGCTCATCCTTTCAGCTGTCCCAGGACAGACACACTAAAATGCTGCTTAGAAATCCTTTACAATGGGAGGTGGCTACTGAGGAACTTTTGAGGTAAAATATCTTTCTTTTTTACATAGAGATGTTCAGGTGATATTTTCTAATCAGCTTTTTACAGCTATGCTGCATCACTTTCAAGTGTTTAAACATTTGGGTATTATGGCCCTTTAAGTTTTTGCACATATTTAGTTCACAAAAGATCTTTTTTTTTCTTCTTTCTTTTTGTTAGCTAAAAAGTAAAAAAAAATAATGATCAAACAAGACTTTTAAGTGTTTAAAATGTTGAATAATAAACAATGAAAATAACATTAAAATATTTAATTGCACACGTCATGAATAAATATTATTGGTAAAATCTGCGTTCAAATATACTGGGCATGATTCATGTAATCAATATTGAATTCATTAGCTGTCATGCTTTACATTAGTCTTGGCTTTGTACATTTTGCTTCCAGGAAAGTTTAAGGTTTTCATGCAAATTTTCAAATTGAAAAGCTTAGGTACAACGTAATCACAGAGGTAATTGGGGAATGGGTAATAAAAGGATTATCTATCTTTTTAAACAATAACATTCTGGAGTAGACTGTCCCTTTAAGTCCCAGCATTGACCTGCACAGTCTCTGCTCTGCGATGCTCTGCAGAAAGCCAGCTCCATCAGTAAAGAGGTTTATCTGTGTGCAGGCAGCACCGCTGCTTTCTCATTCTCCTGCTGTCTCTTTCTATTTGCCCTCTTGCTGACTGATACACTGATCTCTCGGTCACTCTGCTTTCTGCTCCACTGAGTCCATATTACTAATAACACCTCCGCCACGGCCAGTTTACCTCATGAAAGCAGGAGCACATCATTACAAAATAAACTCATAACTTTGACACTCTAGCAAATACACGCCGTTTGTTATTTTTATGGCTCCGTTTTTTTTTCTCTCCAACAGGCAGAGAGGGTATTACCTACCACTTCAATTTATATTTCCAAAAGAAAAAGAGAAACGAAAAACACACAAGCAGCTAAAACAGTTAGCACGGTTCTTGACGCAAACAGGACATTTGGAAATATTTCTATAATGAACACATACTTAAAGGGACTTTAACCTTTTAACGCCGTAACGGCGTTGCATTTCGTCCAAATTTTTCTGGGCTTTAACGCTGATGGACGGAATACAACGTCCTAACCGGGAAGCCACTGGCGCTTCCCTGATGGGATTGCAGTCTGTAGGGCGTGCCTAGCATCATAGGGACGCCCCCCTGATGAGATCCCATCATTGAAATCTCGTGATCACTTGCACGATCGCGAGATTTCCAATTGTTTACATCGGAACAGTTGTTCCAATGTAGACACTTTAACTGTGGCAGGAAAGGGTTAAACACATAGCACGTGCCAGCAATTAAGCACCGCGTTGCTAAATAAATGAAATATATTGTCATTTATAAAGTTATGCAAATCAAGAGGAGTTTACGGATAAACTTCTTGAAGAGAGCTAGAGAGGTGTAAATAAATGTGTTCTCTAATCAAAATAATCGCTGTGCAGAATGTTGCAGTGTTAGGTAAAAGTTAACATACATAATTGGACATGAAACCCACATTTTTCTTTCATGATCCAGACTGAGAATACAATTTTAAGAACATTTATAATGTCCTCCTACTATCAAATTGTCTTGGTTCTCTTGGTATAGGTAGGTAGGCTCAGGAGTGTGCAAGCATCTGGAGCACTTTATGGCAGCAGTTTCGCAAGAACGCTTATAAAAATGTTACACATTGCACAAACACTCATGCTATCTAATGCACGCTACCTACTTGGGTATTCTCTTTAACTAAGAATACCGTGAGAACAAAGTACAATTGACAATAAAAGTAAATTGGAGACATTATTAAAATTGTATGCTCTATTTGAATATTGAAAAAAAGATGGCATGTCCCTTTAAAGAGACAGTCTACATGAAAATTGTTATTGTTTGAAAAGATTGATAATCCCTTTGTTAGCCATTCCTCGGTTTTGCATAACCAACACTATAATATTAATATACTTTTTACTTCTATGATTACCTGTATCTAAGCCTCTGCAGACTGACCCTATCATTTTCCACAGGAGTTTAGAAACAGGCAATCTTATAGGTTATAAAGTATATTAATATAACAATAACAAAATTTCAAAAATCCCAGCCACTGAGTCTTAGAATCAAGAAGTTTTTATTCTTCAACAAAGGATATGATCAAATTGATCTTTCACAAAAAGCAATCATGACTATCAAGGAAACAAAAGGTGTAAATTCACTCGGATCCACACATACCCCATCCACCAAACACATCCGTATCTAACCCTCAGCCTAAATATTGAAAGAAAAAAACATCAAAGTAAAAAAACATCAGAGAAATAAATGTATTATCACTCCCAGGGCGTCCCCAGGGAGTAAATTTTACGACACCACCCACTAAGGACTTCAGAAGATTAAGAACCATTAAGAGTGTCCACTCAATCTTTAACTCTGTAATGTGATGTGAATCAAGAGTGTCTCGTACTGTTGTGGAAATTCCTAAAACAAGAATGTCTCGTACGTTACAAAACTTCCAACTGTAACAATATATATCTGTTTGAAACCATCAGCAATTGTCTTCTTGTCATTCCTTTTAGTCCGCAGTAGTCCCATTAGGCCAACTACTGCGGACTAAAAGGATTGTGGATGATCCAGTAATTTGCCTACAGAGATTGGATGAAATGTCTAAAAAATTTTTAGACAGAGGGTATCCAGTGCAAATTCTGGAAGAAAACATGAATAAAGTACTGAACATTGACAGGGCTAGCCTATTGAGTAAGACTACTCGTGAAGCAAAAAAAATTTCGGTGCCCTTTGTGAGTCACTTTGGATCACATAGTAAGGTCTTTAAAAGGATAATCTTACAACATTGGCACTTATTAAGAGAGGATATACAGGTGGGTAAGATCTTCAATGAGACTCCACTATTCTCTTTTCGGAGAAATAAAAACCTGAAAGATGAACTGATACGGGCTGATTGGGGTTCCATGAGAAAACCAACTACAATTAATAAGAAAGGCTCTTTTTCCTGTATGAACTGTGCTCTTTGTCATTCTATGTTACAAGGGGATCACATTACCCACCCCTTATCAGGCAAAAGGATTCCGATCAATGGTAGGTTCTCCTGCAGTTCTAAATATGTTATATATGTTATTAAGTGCCCATGTGGCCTAGCATATGTAGGAGAGACCACACAGACTGTCCGTGATAGGATACGTCAGCATAAAGCAGCCATAGGTAAGGATGACGAGGATGCACCTGTGGCCCATCATTTCACCCGATTGGCACACAACAAGAGCCAATTAAGGTTTCAAGTGATTGATGGGGTCTCCCCCCTACGGAGAGGAGGTGATAGACAGAAAATACTATTCCGTAAGGAGGCACTATGGATTAAAAAATTGGATACCATGGTCCCCAAAGGTCTTAATAGAGACATTTCCTGGGGAAATTTCATCTGAGCTTTTCAACAGTTTTTAATTGGCGAATTGCTTTCTTAGAATGTGTCCTTCTCTAAGAGATGAAAAACTGAAGAGAGGTAGGAAAAGGTTGAAAGAATTGCGATTGTTTGGACATGAAGATCCAATAATGCACATGGTTCTGATCCACGATAAGGGTTTAAATAATTGCGACTTTTGGACATTCAGATCCAATAATGTACGTGATCCTGACTCACGGCGTGATAGTCCAGCGATATTTAAATAAGGATATATGACATCCAGTTCACTTTGGATAGAATTAACCATCTATCCTACAAATACGTTAAAGTAGAATTGATCATATAAGGGTAGTTTCTTCTGTATGACTCATTTGTTATAGAAATTAGAATTGCGAGAACCAGCATAAAATAGGGTAAGAAAGAGGTCTTTTGAGACCCTTGGGACATGCTTTGTCTGAGCCGATTAAATAATTGTGATCTTTTGGACATGAAGATTCAATAATGTACATGGTTCTGATCCGCGATAATTAAAGTAGTTTCTTTTGTATGACTCATTTGTTATAGAAATCATAATTGCGAGAACCAGCATAGAATAGGGTAAGAAAGAGGGTCTTTGAGACATGCTTTGTCTGAGCCGATTGCATATAGTCTTCATAATTTATCATGCAAATAGGGTATCCCATAGAGGGACCCCCGGTATTGAGCAATCACATCCAATATGAAATATTAACCTACACTGATTAACATGCTGTAAGCGGAATATTGATGAGAGGGAACGTTTCGTTTAAGTTACGATGGTTGATGGCAGACACAGAGCTATAATTGAAAATTGCAGAGAATGCCTATATATTTATAACTCCCTGAATAGATAAAGTACAGCGTTTTGGTCTTGAAGGTGTCGTGTATTGACATATTATTGTTGTGTTGATAATGTGGAGACTATTTAGTGCTTGCTCGGCAGTGATCACCAGCCATTCGTGAGTCTTAGATTCATTCGTTTTCTAACTAAGCCATGTTTTCACAAACACGAGTGTAGAATGTGACGTTAGAGTGGGGGTGTGTATGCGATTAGCCAATAAGATTACAATTGATTCTATTTAAGTCACACCTCCACCCCATTACCTGTAAATTCCTTGAGAAAGGGGCGGAGTCCCGAAACGCGCGTCGGAACGAGGAGACGCCACCACAGCTACCTGGATATCGTGCCATCTGAGCCACAGAAATTGCGAGGTGAGACTAGATCCTTACACTGGGGGCCCATAGAACCACACTGAAGACAGAGAGTCTCACGGCACTACCGACATAAGCACACATATGCTGAAGAAGGTAACACTGCTGTTCAAGCATCTGCTTTATGTACAACACATTAAAGGCCACGAACTGCCACGAGGGTATGAGATACTCGCAGATTTGGTAAAAAGGAAAATGTGGAATGTGATACATCCTCTGCAATAAAAGACATTACGAGGAAGGGATAGTGCACAATATCGTGAGTGAAGTGTGAAGAGGGTGTGTGTTTGGGCCGATAGTACGGTTGCAGCTCCCCGCAACACAGTATATGGCCAGAAGCACGTCAGGTTAAAGGGACATTTGAACCACAATACTTTTACAATTACAAGATTTGTCACCATAGTCGTTACCAGTATTCACTATGTTGGATTACAAATACTATAACATGTTATGTTTCCTGTGACCACCTTCAGATAGTGACAAGAAGACAATTGCTGATGGTTTCAAACAGATATATATTGTTACAGTTGGAAGTTTTGTAACGTACGAGACATTCTTGTTTTAGGAGTTTCCACAACAGTACGAGACACTCTTGATTCACATCACATTACAGAGTTAAAGATTGAGTGGACACTCTTAATGGTTCTTAATCTTCTGAAGTCCTTAGTGGGTGGTGTCGTAAAATTTACTCCCTGGGGACGCCCTGGGAGTGATAATACATTTATTTCTCTGATGTTTTTTTACTTTGATGTTTTTTTCTTTCAATATTTAGGCTGAGGGTTAGATACGGATGTGTTTGGTGGATGGGGTATGTGTGGATCCGAGTGAATTTACACCTTTTGTTTCCTTGATAGTCATGATTGCTTTTTGTGAAAGATCAATTTGATCATATCCTTTGTTGAAGAATAAAAACTTCTTGATTCTAAGACTCAGTGGCTGGGATTTTTGAAATTTTGTTATTATTATACAGTCTTTGACCGGACTTTATCCCGTGCCTGAGCACACTAACTAGAAAGGGTGGTGCGGTCACACTTTATCGCATATATTAATATAACAATGTTGGTTATGCAAAGCTGGGGGAATGGTTAATCAAGTTATCTATCTTTTTAAACAATAAAAAAGTAGACTGTCCCTTTAAGTAAGATGGAGGCACTTCTGCCTTTCTAGAAGAAGTGGCGCAAGTACAGTTTTCTGATGTATTTTGTAGCAAAAGCAAGCAATTTTATTTTATGGGAAAGACAAAAATGTTCAGTATAATATCCCTTTAAAATAGTGATCACAGTCTCTTCAGCAATGCAGTGAATGAATGGCATTTGCATAATTAAAGGGACACTGAACCCAAACTTTTTCTTTCCTGATTCAGATAGAGCATGGAATTTTAAGCACATTTCTAATTTACTCAAATGTTCTTAAATCTCTTGGTATCTTTATTTGAAATGCAAGAATGTAAGCTTAGATGCCGGCCCATTTTTGGTGAACAACCTGGGTTGTTCTTGCTGACTGGTGGGTAAATTCATCCACCAATAAAAAAGTGCTGCCAAGAGTTCTGAACTAATAAAAAAGCTTAGATGCCTTCTTTTTCAAAGAAAGATACCAAGAGAACAAAGAAAAAATGATAATAGGAGTAAATTAGAAAGTTGCTTAAAATTGCATGCTCTATCTGAATCACAAAAGAAAAAAATTTGGGCTAAGTGTCCCTTTAATATGGTTATTGGCTAATTTTACAAGGCATTGAAAGATTTGCATATGCGGTTACAGACCAGTTATTGTAAAGTCGTTGCCGTTTTGCCTCTTGTTAGATCTTATTCCTAATGTGAATGTTTTATGGAGCTTTGGAAAATTAAAAATAACTTGGCCAGGGCATTTAAATTACATTAAACACATTTTATAAGGAAAGTATTGCGGTAATTCCCTGCCTCCCTCTAGTGATGGTACCGCCCAGTTTAATTCCATCTTTCACTGCATTCCAGTGCTGATGTATTTGCATATGGACAGCAATTCTAATTCAGATACCTACAGTAAAACCCAAGTTCCAAAATAACAGCACCCATGATTAGAGGGAGGTGCATGAAATGTCTTTAGTTTTTCGTGAAACCCAAAATTGTTCTGAGCAGACAATTAAAAAAAAAAAAAACAACCCCTCCCCAGATTTAAATATACTTATATTATCAAATTTGCTTCATTCTCTTGGTATCCGTTGTTAAAGGAGCAGCAATGCACTACTGGGAGCTAGCTGAATACATCAGGTGAGCCAATGACAAGTAGCATATATGTGCAGCCAGTTGCTCCTGAGCCTACCTAGGTATGCTTTTCAACAAATAATACCAAGAAAATGAAGCAAATTACATCGTAGAAGTAAATTTGGAAGTTGTTTAAAATTCCATGCTCTTTCTGAACCATTACATTTCAAATAAATGTGAATGAAAATTAGCATGAAGATTGGAAAAATGGGTGATACTAAAGACAACATATACACATAGTATCTAGAATTGAGCACTGCTTTCTAAATATATTGGCCTAGAGTAATAAATACTTGTGAGGTTGCCGAGGGTCCCCATGGTAAAGGCGATATCATGTTCAGAATGAATTGAGCCTCACTTCACCTATATTAACATATTTATAGCTGAGTGAGATTATGCATTAGATGTATTTTGCTGTATAATTATATATATAAAAACACACACACACATATATATATATATATATATACATATATACACACACACACACGTATATACTGTATATATATATATATATATATATATATACTCACACACACGTATATACTGTATATATATATATATACACACACACACACACACGTATATACTGTATATATATATATATATATATATATATACACACACACACGTATATCTATCTATATATACATATATACACACACACACACGTATATACTGTATATATATATATATATATACACACACATATTAATTAATGTCATGGTTTTAATTCCTACTCAGATGCATAAATCAGGGAAATAGCTTGTTTTTCACCCAACAAGATGATACATACAAATGACACTAGAAAGCAAATCTTTTTTTCTGCTTGTTGCGTAGTTAAACGGACATGAAAACCCAAATGTTTTCTTTTATGATTCATGATGGAAATTTGTATAGACCGGCCAAGCCATACACAAATGCAACCCCTAACAGCAGTGCTACTAACCTACTTGAGCTCTTTGTGCTCGTGCTCCCTGTGTGCTGGCCCTCAAGGCCTCCAGCTCGTTTTCCTCCTTGTCATGATGTCCCCTGCCCCCCCTCCCCACAGTGCTTATAGAGCTGAGCGATCACCTCACTATGCAAGCTCAAATGGACAGTCTAGTCAAAATAAAACTTTTATGATTCTTATAAGACATGTAATTTTAAACAACTTGTCCAACTTACTTTTATCATCAAATTTGCTTTGTTCTCTTGGTATTATTAGTTGAAAGCTAAACCTAGGTAGGCTCATATGCCAATTTTTTAAGCCCCTGAAGGCCATCCTCTTATTTGAATGCATTTTGACAGTTTTTCACAGCTAGAGGGCATTAGTTCATGTGTGCCATGCAGATAACATTGTGCTCATGCCCATGGAGTTACTTGTGAGAGGGCACTGATTGGCTAAAATGCAATTCTGTCAAAAGAACTGAGATAAGGGGACAGTCTGCAGAGGCTTAGATACAAGGTAATCACAGAGGTAAAAAGTATATTAATATAATTATGTTGGTTATGCAAAACTTGGGAATGGGTAATAAAGGGATTTTCTATCTTTTTAAACAGCAAACATTCTGGAGTAGACTGTCCCTTTAAGCCTCTGTGCGATAAACAAGCAGGTCACTCAGCTGATCACTGTGCTCTCTTTGCCAATAGCTGGGCAGACAACCGGGTATCCCAGCAAGCAAATTTGTCACTGTTTAAAAGTGCATGCTCTATCTCAATCATGAAAGAAAAAAAGTACTGAATCCAGGAATTTCCATGCATTCTATTTTGCTATTTATTCTGTATGTTCTTAAGGATTATGATAAAATAAAAATCCTTAACCACAGAAAACCTTATCTATGTAAGCCACACATTCAAATCCCTTTATGTTAGTTGGTTTATATTTTGCAGACATGGTGGTGAAGTTTCCTTTGATATCCTTTGTTGATCTAGGTAGATCCAGGAATGTGCACGTCTTAAAAAGACACTAAAGTCAAAATTGAACTTTCATGATTCAGATAGAGCAAACAATTTTAAACAAATTTCCAATTTACATCTATTATCTAATTTGCTTTGTTTTCTTGGTATCCTTTGTTGTAAAGCATACCTAGGTAGGCTCAGGACCAGCAATGCACCACTGGCAGCTTGCTGCTGATTGGTGATTGCAAGCATATATGCTTCTTGTCATTGGCTCACACAAGGTGTTCAGCTAGCTGCCAGTAGTGCATTATTGCGCCTTCAACAAAGTATAGCAAGAAAGTGAAGCAAATTTGATAATAGAATTGGAAAGTTGTTTAAAATGATATGCCCCATCTGAATCATACAAAAAAAAAATCATACACAAAAACTGTGCTTCATGTGCCTTTAAGAACTATACAGAAGCAGTGCTTGCAGCAATGTTTTATATACACTTTTCTAGACGCAAACAGGAGCTGCAAAGCTTGCAGGATTTTACCTGTTTTTAATTCTTTTTGCGGGTTAAAAGCATAGTTTCACAGGAAGTAGTGCAAATATTACATGCTCTAAAAAAATTAGAGCATGTCTTTTTTCACTACAATGTCCTTTTAACTAAATAAATATCTCTCTCTCTATCCACACACACAAACATATATATATATACACACATACACACTCACCAGCCACTTTATTAGGTACACCTTGCTAGTACCAGATTGGACCCCCTTTTGCCTTCAGAACTGCCTTAATTGTTCGTGGCTTAGATTCAACAAGATGTTGGAAACATTCCTTAGATATTTTGGTCCATAATTATTGACATGATAGCATCACGCAGTTGCTGCACATTCATGATACAAATCTCCCGTTTCCACCACATCCCAAGGGTGCTCTACTGGATTGTAATCTGGTGACTGTGGAAGCCATTGGAGTACCGTGAACACACTGTCCTGTTCAAGAAACCAGTTTGAGATGATTTGAGCTTTGTGACATGGTGCATTATGCTGCTGGAAGTAGGCATCAGAAGATTGGCACACTGTAGTTATAAGGGGATGAACATGGTCAGCAACAATAGTCAGGTAGGCTATGGCATTTAAACAATGCTCAAATGGTACTAAGGGGCCCAACGTGTGCCAAGAAAATATCCCCCACACCATTACACCACCACCACCAGCCTCAACCGTTGATACAAGGCTGGATGGATCCATGCTTTCATGTTGTTTACGCAGAATTCTGATCCTACCATCTGAATGTTGCAGCTGAAATCGAGACTTATCAGAACAGTCAATGTTTTTCCAATCTTCTATTGTCCAATTTTGGTGAGCCTGTGCGAATTGTAGCCTAAGTTTCCTGTTCTTAGCTGTCAGGAGTGGCACCCGGTGTGGTCTTCTTCTGCTGTAGCCCATCTGCTTCAAGGTTCGACGTGTTGTGCATTCAGAGATGGTATTCTGCATACCTTGGTTGTAACAAGTGGTTATTTGAGTTACTGTTCCCTTTCTGTTATCTTGAACCAGTCTGCCCATTCTCCTCTAACCTCTGAAATCAACAAGGCATTGTCGTCCACACAACTGCTGCACACTGAATATTTTCTCTTTTTCGGACCATTCTCTGTAAACTCTAAAGATGGTTGTGCATAAAAATCCTATTAGATCAGCAGTTTTTGAAATACTCAGACCAGCCCGTCTGGCACCAACAACCATGCCACGTTCAAAGTCACTTAAATCCCCTTTCTTCCTCATTTGGATGCTCCGTTTGAACTTTAGCAAGTCGTCTTCACCATGTCTAGATGCCTAAATGCACCGACTTGCTGCCATGTGATTGGCTTATTAGCATTTTGTGTTACCAAGCAAATGAACAGGTGTACCTAATAAAGTGGCCAGTGAGTGTGTGTATGTATATATATATATGTGTGTGTGTGTTTGTGCGTGCAATGTTTATACTACAATGTCCCTTTAAATATATCTATCTATCTATATCTATCTTTATATATATACTGTATATATATATATATATATATATATATATATATATATATAATGTTTATACTACAATGTCCCTTTAAATATATCTATCTTTATATATATATATATATACTGTATATATATATATATGTATATATATATATATATATATAATGTTTATACTACAATGTCCCTTTAAATATATCTATCTTTTTATATATATATATATATATATATATATATATATATATATATATATATATATAATGTTTATACTACAATGTCCCTTTAAATATATCTATCTATATCTATCTTTTTATATATATATATATATATATATATATATATATATATATATATATATATACTGTATATATATATATATATATATATATATATATTTATATACACACCTGTATATATACACACAAGTAAGTGTATATATAAATATATTTATATATATATATATATATATATATATATATAAACTTTGTTAGCAGATCTTTCGCAACACAGTGATTAATATCTGATGCATATTTAAAAAAGGACTTTAACAAAAAGAATAAAAAAATGAATCCCCAATATGAATACAGCAATGGATAGGAATGCAGAGGTATCTTATACAAACGTGATACTGCTTATCTCTTCCCAGCTCTGACAGTTCTAACTTAACACGGCTGACAGACAATGGACGGAGTTTAATATACAGTCAGCTTTTTTTATACCTTAAATCTTTTTTTTTTTCTTCTTTTTTTTTTCTTCTTTTTTTTAACAGATATCAAGATAAATCTGCGCTTTCTTTTCTCAGCGCTCTGCACACATCTGAGTGGAGTGGCAGAGCATTGTGAGAGATCCTGCAAATGAAATCACCGTGTAATACTGAAAAAGTGCAGTGTACACCTGTCAGTAAATTCGTCAGGAGAAGCCTCATGGTCCTGTAATGCATTTACATCATATTGATTTATGTCAGCTCACTTCTATTTTCTTGTCTCTATAGAATGCACATACATTAAATAGAGATCAGACCCAAGGCACCCGCAATAATGCTCTCACCACTCACACCACTACATCACAATTTGTTTTCATGTATTAAGAACGAAATGATAGTTTTTAATGTGTATATCTACTGCAATAGGTATAAAATGTAAGTGAAAATGCTAATAAATGTGCCACACTGACTACACCTATTCACATGGTTTATATTAATATAATATTAACATTTTAAAAAAACTCTTAGTTAGGCTGTATCAGGCAGAGGCTTTTTTTAATCTAAATAATTGGTAAAGCTATTTGATTGAAATTAAAAATAAATCTATAAATTTATTTATCTTTGAATATTAGGGGATATTTTGGATGGGTGGGTGGATAGACAGAGAGACACATAACGAGAGAGAGATAGATGATAGATAGAGAGATAGATACAGATAGAAAGAGAGCTAGAGAGATAGATAGATACCCCCATCAACAATCCTGATTTGTTAATATTATTATTATTAGGGACTAGAGAGCTATATGTGTATTCTTCTTTTTTGCAACTACCTTTGGTTGTATAAGTTTAAATTGTATTTGTTAAATACACAGCACCTATGGGCTATTAGTATTGTCTATAAGGCTACTCGTACACTAGTATAAGCCCATCCCGACCTGTTATATATCAGTAGTGCTATAACCTTCGATCCTTTTCTCAATTGTTAATATTATCAATTAGGGTTGCACCAATACCATTTTTTTATGACTGAGTACAAGTACCGATACTTGTTTTCAATTACTCGCCGATACCACTTACCAATACTTTTTTTTTTAATGTCATGTGACAGTTTACCAAGCACAATACAGACTAATTATTTAAGATTCCTTCTTTATAATTATAAAGGGCTGTAATTCAAAAGACATTATGAAATAATAAAAAAGTTCACTGAACATGTTTATAAATAAAAAATATCACAATAAAATATTAAATTTAAAGGGGTGATACAATTGGGTTGTAGGGCTGTTATATAATATCAATCTGACATTTGTATGGAGGTTCGGCTCTAAGCTGAACAGTCTTTCACTTTCCACACTACTGCATGGGGCAGAAAGATATTTTTGGGCCATTTTTGCCAGAGCTGGAAATCTGTTTATTAACTACTTCAGGGGTTTGTCTGAATCAGGTACAGTGATCTCTACTACAATAATACAAATAAGAGCAATTTGTATTGTCAGAACAGTAGTAAACAATTTTTACTTTAGTCTCCACTCCAGTTTAAAATGCAATGGGAACATGCAGTTTGAAAAAACGCCACAAGATAGCATATGGGTAGGAAGTAGAGGTATCGGTTTAAGTATCGGTGCATTTGCACGAGTACAAGTACTCATGCAAATACTTGGTATCGGTACTGATACCGATACTAGTATCAGTATCGGTGCATCCCTATTATAAATCAATCAGACTGATTGCATATGTTAAATATTGTACATATATTGTAAGCACGTAGGCCATGCAGAAGAGGCTGGAGAGTTAAGATTCTTCAATCAGAGGACAAGTGGCTTTATTTAAAGGAGTTTTATTTAGGACTGCTTTTTAAATTGTAATTATTATTTTTTTTTTGGGGGGGGAGGTGTTTCGGGTGGTGATTTAGTAGTATAATTTAGTGAAGCTGTGAAGATGCTGATCACACATAGGGGCAGTTACTACTGGGGGGATTAGGCTGGGGTTGAGTATTTAAAGAGGGGGTATAAAGGTGTTTGGGTTTATTGGGATAGGCAGAGCTTACTAGTGGGTTGGGGTTGAGATTGGGACCAAGATCAGATAGTGGCAAAAATACACAAATTATATCAGCAGGAGACATAATAAGAGTTCATGTAGTTCCTGCAGATCGCACTTATTTACAGAGGTATCAACAATTAAAGGTCATTGCCGCAGAATCCACAGGGAGGATTAACTAGGGGAGACTGTGGGAATCCCAGTGAGAGTTAATTGTGGTAAGAGCCCCATTCAGGGCTAGCTGGTTAGAGATTCATTTAGATTCCATTACAACAAGAGATTTACAGATAAAAGTGCAAAACAATTCTCTAAAATGTTACAGCATTTTATTATTGCATTCTTACTTACATAGACTGTGTGTTTTACCCCTGAAAAACAGCAGCAATGAACTACTTGGAGCTTAGCAAAGACATCCGGTAAGCCAATGACAAGACGCATTTGTGTGTAGCCACCAGTCACCAGCTAGCTCCCAGTAATGCACTGTTGCTCTTGAGCCTACCTAAGTATTCTTTTCCACAAAGAATAGCAAGAGAACAAAGTAAATCTGATAACAGAATGAAAAGGTCTCTTAAAATATAATTGAACCATGAAAATTTTATTTAATTGGTCCCTTTAATTTGACTCAGTTGACAAACAATGTATGATCTGCCTGCACTGGGTTGTATCTTCCAGCTGGTGTAAGCACTTTACACAAATTCAATGAAGGTGCAAAAATAGTTTTGCAGTGGCCTTATTGGCAGATAGCTAGAAATTACAGATAAAAAAAAAACGAGTTACAGTTCAATACACTAAGATCTAGATTTGAGCAGATACTAGTGTGTTGCACTTTCACAGGATTACATCTGGATCTGAAGAGAACAGAACACCACGAGCGGCTGCCTTCTTCCCCATTCCCATGTCTAAAAAAAAAAAAAAACCTTTTCTGTACCCCATTTAAAGCAATGGGGAGCACAAATTCATGTGATGTGTAACTATAAAGGTTTGATGACATATTTTTGCACTAGGGTTTTAATAAGAACTGTTTAAATCCATATATGTTTGCACTCTCATAAAATAACAAAAACAAGATAGACCACACAAGTAAAAAAGTAAAAACGGACAACAAAATAAACATACAATATAAAAAATATATTTTGTACTTATGCTGTAATAAGTGATAAAATATTACCATATTATTTTGCCAATAGTCAAATTTGCTTTTTTTTTTTATGACTCGTTATAGCAAATTAAGAGTATTTATACTCTTTTCACCACTTATGCTAGGATACTCCTTTAATATTTGTATATGACATAGGATGCCAAGTTATGTAGGGTTTAAATAGTGGTCCGATTGTTTCCAAACATTTATCGGCTGTTTTTTTACTCCCAATATGTATTTATCAACATTGGAATAGTCACAATCCACAAAATTCCATTTCCAAATTGGAAAAAGATTGGATAGGATACTGGAAATCTCACTAAATACGATCATGGACAGTATCAACTTTAGCAATCACCATCCATTTTCTTGATACTTTTAAACCGTTTTTCATTTTGCACTTATCAAATTTAACACCTAAAAAAACTTGCAAAAGTGACCTTTTTTAACATGTTTGTGAGTATTCAAAGACGATTTGGAATAATTCTATTAAAGGGACAGTCAACACCAGAATTTTTGTTGTTTAAAAAGAAAGATAATCCCTTTATTACACATTCCCCAGTTTTGCATAACCAATACAGTTATAAGAATACACGTTTTACCTCTGTAATTATCTTGTATCTAAGCTTCTGCTGACTGCCCCCTTATTTCAATTATTTTGACAGACTTGTATTTTAGCCAATCAGTGCTCACTCCTAGGTCACTTTACATGCATGAGCTCAATGTTATCTATATGAAACATGTGAACTAATGCCCTCTAGTGGTCAAAATGTATTCAGATTAGAGGCAGTCTTCAAGGTCTAAGAAATTAGCATATGAACCTCCTAGGTTTAGCTTTCAACTAAGAATACCAAGAGAACAAAGCAAAATTGGTGATAAAAGTAAATTGGGAAGATGTTTAAAATTGCATGCCCTATTTAAATAATGGGAAAAAATTGGACTTGACTGTCCCTTTAAATTGTGCATGTTCAACACCATTTAGATGTAAATAAGTATTTTGGTCTAGTTTAATTAAACCTATATTAATCACTATAGTATAGTGTGCCACTGGTAGGTGGGATAAAAATTTTCATGTGCAGAGTTCTCCACAGGATCTTTTTAGCAGGTGCACCATTCAGTGAATTTAAAAAAACTAAGCTAAAATTAGCTAATAAAAAACATAATTTATGCTTACCTGATAAATTTATTTCTCTTGTAGTGTATCCAGTCCACGGATCATCCATTACTTGTGGGATATTCTCCTTCCCAACAGGAAGTTGCAAGAGGATCACCCACAGCAGTGCTGCTATATAGCTCCTCCCCTCACTGCCATATCCAGTCATTCGACCGAAACAAGACGAGAAAGGAGAAACCATAGGGTGCAGTGGTGACTGTAGTTTAATTAAAATTTAGACCTGCCTTAAAAGGACAGGGCGGGCCGTGGACTGGATACACTACAAGAGAAATAAATTTATCAGGTAAGCATAAATTATGTTTTCTCTTGTTAAGTGTATCCAGTCCACGGATCATCCATTACTTGTGGGATACCAATACCAAAGCTAAAGTACACGGATGATGGGAGGGACAAGGCAGGAACTTAAACGGAAGGAACCACTGCCTGTAGAAACTTTCTCCCAAAAACAGCCTCCGAAGAAGCAAAAGTGTAAAATTTGTAAAAATTTGAAAAGGTGTGAAGCGAAGACCAAGTCGCAGCCTTGCAAATCTGTTCAACAGAGGCCTCATTTTTAAAGGCCCAGGTGGAAGCCACAGCTCTAGTAGAATGAGCTGTAATCCTTTCAGGGGGCTGCTGTCCAGCAGTCTCATAGGCTAAGCGTATTATGCTCCGAAGCCAAAAGGACAGAGAGGTTGCCGAAGCTTTTTGACTTCTCCTCTGTCCAGAGTAAACGACAAACAGGGCAGATGTTTGACGAAAATCTTTAGTAGCCTGTAAGTAAAACTTCAAGGCACGAACTACGTCCAGATTATGCAAAAGACGTTCCTTCTTTGAAGAAGGATTAGGACACAATGATGGAACAACAATCTCTTGATTGATATTCCTGTTAGAAACCACCTTAGGTAAAAAACAGGTTTGGTACGCAGAACTACCTTGTCTGAATGAAAAATCAGATAAGGAGAATCACAATGTAAGGCAGATAACTCAGAGACTCTTCGAGCCAAGGAAATAGCCATCAAAAACAGAACTTTCCAAGATAAAAGTTTAATATCAATGGAATGAAGGGGTTCAAACGGAACTCCATGAAGAACTTTAAGAACCAAGTTTAAGCTCCACGGGGGAGCAACAGTTTTAAACACAGGCTTAATCCTAACCAAAGCCTGACAAAATGCCTGGACGTCTGGAACTTCTGCCAGACGCTTGTGCAAAAGAATAGACAGAGCAGAGATCTGTCCTTTTAAAGAACTAGCTGATAAGCCTTTGTCCAAACCCTCTTGGAGAAAGGACAATATCCTAGGAATCCTAACCTTACTCCATGAGTAACTCTTGAATTCACACCAATAAAGATATTTACGCCATATCTTATGGTAGATTTTCCTGGTGACAGGCTTCCGAGCCTGTATTAAGGTAGCAATGACTGACACGGAGAAGTCACGTCTTGATAGAATCAAGCGTTCAATCTCCATGCAGTCAGTCTCAGAGAAATTAGATTTGGATGATTGAAAGGACCTTGTATTAGAAGGTCCTGCCTCAGAGGCAGAGTCCATGGTGGAAGAGATGACATGTCCACTAGGTCTGCATACCAGGTCCTGCGTGGCCACGCAGGCGCTATCAGAATCACCGATGCTCTCTCCTGTTTGATTTTGGCAATCAGTCGAGGGAGCAGAGGAAACGGTGGAAACACATAGGCCAGGAGCTGCTAGAGCATCTATCAGCGTTGCTCCCGGGTCCCTGGACCTGGATCCGTAACAAGGAAGCTTGGCGTTCTGGCGAGACGCCATAAGATCCAGTTCAGGTTTGCCCCAACGATGGACAAGTTGAGCAAACACCTCCGGATGGAGTTCCCACTCCCCCGGATGAAAAGTCTGACGACTTAGAAAATCCGCCTCCCAGTTCTCTACGCCTGGGATGTGGATCACTGACAGGTGGCAAGAGTGAGACTCTGCCCAGCGAATTATCTTTGAGACTTCTAACATCGCTAGGGAACTCCTGGTTCCCCCTTGATGGTTGATGTAAGCCACAGTTGTAATGTTGTCCGACTGAAATCTGATGAACCTCAGTGTTGCTAACTGAGGCCAAGCTAGAAGAGCCTTGAATATTGCTCTTAACTCCAGAATATTTATTGGGAGGAGTTTCTCCTCCTGAGTCCACGATCCCTGAGCCTTCAGGGAGTTCCAGACTGCGCCCCAACCTAGAAGGCTGGCATCTGTTGTTACAATCGTCCAATCTGGCCTGCGAAAGGTCATACCCTTGGACAGATGGACCCGAGAAAGCCACCAGAGAAGAGAATCTCTGGTCTCTTGATCCAGATTTAGTAGAGGGGACAAATCTGAGTAATCCCCATTCCACTGACTTAGCATGCATAATTGCAGCGGTCTGAGATGCAGGCGCGCAAATGGCACTATGTCCATTGCCGCTACCATTAAGCCGATTACTTCCATGCACTGAGCCACTGACGGGCGTGGAATGGAATGAATGACACGGCAAGCATTTAGAAGTTTTGATAACCTGGACTCCGTCAGGTAAATTTTCATCTCTACAGAATCTATAAGAGTCCCTAGGAAGGAGACTCTTGTGAGTGGTGATAGAGAACTCTTTTCCACGTTCAATTTCCACCCATGCGACCTCAGAAATGCCAGAACTATCTCTGTATGAGACTTGGCAATTTGAAAGCTTGACGCCTGTATCAGGATGTCGTCTAGATAAGGAGCCACCGCTATGCCTCGCGGTCTTAGAACCGCCAGAAGTGAGCCCAGAACCTTTGTAAAAATTCTCGGGGCAGTGGCCAACCCGAAGGGAAGAGCTACAAATTGGTAATGCCTGTCTAGAAAGGCAAACCTTAGGAACCGATGATGATCTTTGTGAATCGGTATGTGAAGGTAGGCATCCTTTAAGTCCACTGTGGTCATGTACTGACCCTCTTGGATCATGGGTAGGATGGTCCGAATAGTTTCCATTTTGAATGATGGAACTCTGAGGAATTTGTTTAAGATCTTTAGATCCAAGATTGGTCTGAAGGTTCCCTCTTTCTTGGGAACCACAAACAGATTTGAATAAAATCCCTGTCCTTGTTCCGTCCGCGGAACTGGATGGATCACTCCCATTACTAGGAGGTCTTGCACACAGCTTAGGAATGCCTCTTTCTTTATCTGGTTTGCTGATAACCTTGAAAGATGAAATCTCCCTTGTGGAGGAGAAGCTTTGAAGTCCAGAAGATATCCCTGAGATATGATCTCCAACGCCCAGGGATCCTGAACATCTCTTGCCCACACCTGGGCGAAGAGAGAAAGTCTGCCCCCCACTAGATCCGTTTCCGGATAGGGGGCCGTTCCTTCATGCTGTCTTGGGGGCAGCAGCAGGCTTTCTGGCCTGCTTGCCCTTGTTCCAGGACTGGTTAGGTTTCCAGGCCTGTCTGGAATGAGCAACAGTTCCCTCTTGTTTTGAAGCGGAGGAAGTTGATGCTGCTCCTGCCTTGAAATTTCGAAAGGCACTAAAATTAGACTGTTTGGCCTTTGATTTGGCCCTGTCCTGAGGAAGGGTATGACCCTTGCCTCCAGTAATGTCAGCAATAATTTCCTTCAAGCCAGGCCCAAATAAGGTCTGCCCCTTGAAAGGAATGTTGAGTAATTTAGACTTTGAAGTCACGTCAGCTGACCAGGATTTAAGCCATAGCGCCCTACGCGCCTGGATGGCGAATCCGGAATTCTTAGCCGTTAGTTTAGTCAAATGAACAATGGCATCAGAAACAAATGAGTTAGCTAGCTTAAGCGTTCTAAGCTTGTCAATAATTTCATTCAATGGAGCTGTCTGGATGGCCTCTTCCAGGGCCTCAAACCAGAATGCCGCCGCAGCAGTGACAGGCGCAATGCATGCAAGGGGCTGTAAAATAAAACCTTGTTGAATAAACATTTTCTTAAGGTAACCCTCCAATTTTTTATCCATTGGAACTGAAAAAGCACAACTGTCCTCAACCGGGATAGTGGTACGCTTTGCTAAAGTAGAAACTGCTCCCTCCACCTTAGGGACCGTCTGCCATAAGTCCCGTGTAGTGGCGTCTATTGGAAACATTTTTCTAAATATAGGTGGTGGGGAAAAGGGCACACCGGGTCTATCCCACTCCTTGTTAATAATTTCTGTAAGCCTTTTAAGGTATAGGAAAAACGTCAGTACACACCGGCACCGCATAGTATCTATCCAGCCTACACAATTTCTCTGGAATTGCAACTGTGTTACAGTCATTCAGAGCAGCTAATACCTCCCCAAGCAATACACGGAGGTTCTCAAGCTTAAATTTAAAATTAGAAATCTCGGAATCAGGTTTCCCCGAGTCAGAGATGTCACCCACAGACTGAAGCTCTCCGTCCTCATGTTCTGCATACTGTGATGCAGTATCAGACATGGCTCTAACAGGATTTGCGCGCTCTGTATCTCTCCTAACCCCAGAGCTATCGCGCTTGCCTCTTAATTCAGGCAATCTAGATAATACCTCTGACAGGGTATTATTCATAATTGCAGCCATGTCCTGCAAGGTAATCGCTATGGGCGTCCCTGATGTAATTGGCACCATATTAGCGTGCGTCCCCTGAGCGGGAGGCGAAGGGTCTGACACGTTGGGAGAGTTAGTCGGCATAACTTCCCCCTCGACAGAACCCTCTGGTGATAATTCTTTTATAGATAAAGACTGATCTTTACTGTTTAAGGTGAAATCAATACATTTAGTACACATTCAACTATGGGGCTCCACCATGGCTTTCAAACATAATGAACAAGTAGGTTCCTCTGTGTCAGACATGTTTAAACAGACTAGCAATGAGACTAGCAAGCTTGGAAAACACTTTAAAACAAGTTTACAAGCAATATAAAAAACTTTACTGCGCCTTTAAGAAACACAAATTTTCCCAAATTTTGAAATAACAGTGAAAAAATGCAGTTACACTAACAAAATTTTTACAGTGTATGTAATAAGTTAGCAGAGCATTGCACCCACTTGCAAATGGATGATTAACCCCTTAATACCAAAAACGGAATAACAAATGACAAAAACTTTTTTTAAACAGTCACAACAACTGCCACAGCTCTACTGTGGCTTTTTACCTCCCTCAATACGACTTTTGAAGCCTTTTGAGCCCTTCAGAGACATCCTGGATCATGCAGGAAGAAGCTGGATGTCTGTGTCTGTAATTTTTGCTGTGCAAAAAAACGCTAAAATAGGCCCCTCCCACTCATATTACAACAGTGGGAAGCCTCAGGGAACTGTTTCTAGGCAAAATTCAAGCCAGCCATGTGGAAAAAACTAGGCCCCAATAAGTTTTATCACCAAACATATGTAAAAAACGATTAAACATGCCAGCAAACGTTTTAAAATACACTTTTATAAGAGTATGTATCTCTATTAATAAGCCTGATACCAGTCGCTATCACTGCATTTAAGGCTTTACTTACATTACTTCGGTATCAGCAGCATTTTCTAGCAAATTCCATCCCTAGAAAAATATTTTAACTGCACATACCTTATTACAGGAAAACCTGCACGCTATTCCCCCTCTGAAGTTACCTCACTCCTCAGAATATGTGAGAACAGCAAAGGATCTTAGTTACTTCTGCTAAGATCATAGAAAACGCAGGCATATTCTTCTTCTAAATACTGCCTGAGATAAACAGTACACTCCGGTACCATTTAAAAATAACAAACTTTTGATTGAAGAAATAAACTAAGTATAAAACACCACAGTCCTCTTACGACCTCCATCTTAGTTGAGAGTTGCAAGAGAATGACTGGATATGGCAGTGAGGGGAGGAGCTATATAGCAGCTCTGCTGTGGGTGATCCTCTTGCAACTTCCTGTTGGGAAGGAGAATATCCCACAAGTAATGGATGATCCGTGGACTGGATACACTTAACAAGAGAAAGTTATATTTTTATCATTAAATACATTTATGTTAAAATATGCAGTTAATTTGTGCTTTGGATAGCTGTAAATTATATAATAATATAACCTATTACACTGCCTCAACCTGGATACTTTATAATGCCACCTGGCTGGCAAAATGTTCTGCGGAGAACACTGCAAATGTATATGTACTTAGTAGACATTTAGATGATATCTTGTACAGCTAATGAGATCTGCAGTAAACATGAAAAAAAAAAAAATCATTAATGCAACAATTGCAAACACTTTCTTAAAATGTTTGTTTTTCTTTTATATTCACATTATGGGGATAGTAATTTGCAGTAATTTTGTCTTTTTTAACAGGCAATCATGTCAGGATCAGGGTTTAACAGTTTCTTATTTTATTGGCAACCAAGAATTGCATTGAATTTTACAGAAAAGAAAAGTAAAAAAAAAAAAAGGAATAAATAAATAAATTTTATATATATATATATATATATATATATACACACACAGTATATATATATATATATATATATATATATATATACACACACAGTATATATATATATATATATATATATATATATATATATATATATATATATATACTGTATATATACAGTATATATACAGTATATATATATATATATATATATATATATATATATATATATACACACACACACAACACATAGAAACACCCAGCACTCACCAGCTAGCTCACAGCCAAGATAAAATCACAACTGGAAAGGTTAGTCACCGCATCTGGCCAAATGGGAAAGCTCAGGCACCACATCAAGGTCCTTTCCATTGCCTGAGTCCCTAACACAGGCACACCATCATGCGAGCTCACAAAGCCAAACAAACTGAGAACAAAGAAGGGGTTCACAGGTGGCTGTAATCACCCATAGAAAATACAAAACATGGAAGGGAACTGCACTCCAAGACCGGATCAGGTACACATCCTGTGACTCAGTAACATCCAGCCCTGGGTGCTAAATAGCACTCCAAAAAAGCTGTGATGTCACCAGAGCCACAGGCAGTTAACCCCAGTCCGGAATGGGTGCAAGAAACAAGGGAGATTACAAATAAAAAGTAATACAACACATAGAAACACCCAGCACTCACCAGCTAGCTCACAGCTAAGATAAAATCACAACTGGAAAGGTTAGTCACCGCATCTGGCCAAATGGGAAAGCTCAGGCACCACATCAAGGTCCTTTCCATTGCCTGAGTCCCTAACACAGGCACACCATCATGCGAGCTCACAAAGCCAAACAAACTGAGAACAAAGAAGGGGTGCACAGGTGGCTGTAATCACCCATAGAAAATACAAAACATGGAAGGGAACTGCACTCCAAGACCGGATCAGGTACACATCCTGTGACTCAGTAACATCCAGCCCTGGGTGCTAAATAGCACTCCAAAAAAGCTGTGATGTCACCAGAGCCACAGGCAGTTAACCCCAGTCCGGAATGGGTGCAAGAAACAAGGGAGATTACAAATATATACAAATGATATATATATATCAACCACATCACAATTTACAACAGCTTAAGCATTGTATTGCCTTTTTCTTCCAGTAATTCAAATTCGGCAAATACAAACCTCATTCTGTACATTGAAGTTTGTTACCTTTGGCAATTTAAAATCTTATAATTCAGAAATTTCACAATTTACAGTATAAGAACTGAAATTCCCAATATTTAATATGATATAATATGATTCTACTTTCTTCTTACGGAAAATAATTTCATGCAGTGTTCCTAAATTTAGATGACAAACAGATCAGAAAGTAAATTATTCTAAAAAATGAAAATAATAAGTAGTTGTGGCCACAACTTTAAAAAGTTCTAAAAAGTTGTAACTCGTTAGTATACACTATTAATAATCTCAAAAAGAAAAAAGTACAAAAAGATACAGATTAGTCTGTGACATACACCTAATGGGGCCTATTTATGAAAGGCCTGTCGCACATGATCCGACATTGCGGATCATGTCCGACAGACCTCCGTGAATGCAGAGAGCAATACGCTCTTCGCATTCAGCATTGCACCAGCAGCTCTTGTGAAATGCTGGTGCAACGTCGCCCCTTGCAGATTCACGGCCAATCAGCTGCTAGCAGGGGGGTGTCAATCAACCCGATCGTATTTGATCGGGTTGAATTGCGGTGATGTCTGTCCACCTCCTCAGAGCAGGCGGACAGGTTAAGGAGTAGCGATCTTTAGACTGCTGCTCCATAACTTGTGTTTCTGGCGAGTCTGAAGGCTTTGCAAGCTACATACGGATCTTGATAGATAGGCCCCAATAGGCCCCATAGTGTCTTATTATAAAACAGAACGTGTGTATCTATTTGAGATAATATCAATTGGTTCTCCATATAAGTACTAGCACAGTAGCATATCAATTACAATATATATATATATATATATATATATATATAAACAATAACAAAATTACAGTTGCAACTGTTTCAGCAGGATATAATAATCTTAACGATACTCAGCATATATTTATTACATATAGATTGCAGCTAGGTAGATTATTCGCTTTATGTTTGAGAAGTCTCAAATTATCGAGAATCTTAGGAAAAAAATTGATAAAACATAATTGATGTAAAAACTTACCTGATACATTTATTTATTTCATATTGGCAAGAGTCCATGAGCTAATGACATATGGGATATACAATCCTACCAGGAGGGGCAAAGTTTCCCAAACCTCAACATGCCTATAAATACACCCCTCACCACACCCACAATTCAGTTTAATGAATAGCCAAGTATTGGGGTGATAAAGAAAGGAGTAAAAAGCATCAACAAAGGAATTTGGAAAAAATTGTGCTTTATACAAAAAATCATAACCACAATAAAAAGGGTGGGTCTCATGGACTCTTGTCAATATGAAAAATGAATTCATCAGGTAAGTTCTTAAATTATGTTTTCTTTCATGTAATTGGCAAGAGTCCATGAGCTAGTGACGTATGGGATAGTAATACCCAAGATGTGGAACTCCACAGAAGAGTCACTGGAGAGGGAGGGACAAAAAAATAACAGCCATTTACTGTTGGAAAAAATAAATCCACAACCCAAAATATAAGTTTATTCTTATAATGAAAAGAAAAAACTCAAACATAAGCAGAGGAATCAAACTGAAACAGCTGCCTGAAAAACTTTTCTACCAAAAAGGCTTCCGAAGAGGCAAATACATAAAAACGGTAGAATTGGTAAATGTGTGCAAAGAAGACAAAGTTGCTGCTTTGCAAATCTGATCAACTGAAGCTTCATTCTTGAAAGCCCACAAAGTGGAGACTGATCTAGTAGAATGAGCTGTAATTCTCTGAGGCGGGGCCTGACCCGACTCCAAATAAGCCTGATGAAACAAAAGCTTTAACCAAGATGCCAAGGAAATGGCAGAAGCTTTCTGACCTTTCCTAGAACCAGAAAAGGTAACAAATAGACTAGAAGTCTTCCTGAAATCTTTAGTAGCTTCAACATAATATTTCAAAGCTCTTACCACATCTAAAGAATGTAAGGATCTCTCCAAAGAATTCTTAGGATTTGGACACAAAGAAGGGACAACAATTTCTCTATTAATATTGTTAGAATTCACAACCTTAGGAAGAAATTTAAATGAAGTCCGTAAAACTGCCGTATCCTGATGAAAAATCAGAAAAGGAGATTCACAAGAAAGAGCAGATGATAATTTGTTAACTCTTCTAGCAGAAGAAATGGTCAAAAGGAACAACACAAGAAAGTAGTTTAATGTCCAAAGAATGCATAGGCTCAAACGGAGGAGCCTGAAAAGCCTTCAAAACCAAATTAAGACTCCAAGGAGGAGAGATTGATTTAATGACAGGCTTGATACAAACCAAAGCCTGTACAAAACAGTGAATATCAGGAAGCTTAGCAATCTTTCTATGAAATAAAACAGAAAAAGCAGAGAAACAGATTTACGAGCCTGTAACATAGTATTAATCCATGTTCCATGATGATTTTGGAGATCACTCTTGGAAGAAGAACTAGAGGCGGGAAAATATAAGCAGGTTGGTAACACCAAGGAACTGTTAATGCATCCACCGCTTCCGCCTGATGATCCCTGGACCTGGACAGGTACCTGAGTAGTTTCTTGTTTAGATGGGAAGCCATGAGATCTATTTCTGGAAGACCCCACATCTGAACTATCTGAGAAAACACATCTGGATGGAGTGACCACTCCCCCGGATGTAAAGTCTGACGGCTGAGATAATCCGCTTCCCAATTGTCTATAACTGGGATATTAACTGCAGAAATTAGGCAGGAGCTGGATTCCGCCCAAGCAAGTATCCGAGATACTTCTTTCATAGCTTGGGGACTGTGAGTCCCACCCTGATTGACATATGCCACAGTTGTGATATTTGTCTGCCTGAAAACAAATGACCGGTTCTCTCTTCAACATAGGCCAAACTTGAAGAGCCCTGAAAATAGCAGCAAAATATTGATTGGTAATCTCGCCTCTTGAGATTTCCAAACCCCTTGTGCTGTCAGAGATCCCCAGACAGCTCCCCAACCTGTAAGACTTGCATCTGTTGCGATCACAGTCCAGGTTGGAGGAACAAAAGAGGCCCCTTGATCTATTCAATGGTGATCTAACCACCAACTCAGAGAAAGTCGAACATTGGGATTTAAGGATATTAATTGTGATATCTTTGTATAATTCCTGCACCATTGGTTGAGCATACAAAGCTGGAGAGGTCTTGTATGAAAACGAGCAAAGGGGATTGCGCCAGATGCTGCAGTCATGAGACCTGAAACTTCCATGCACATAGCTACTAGAGACTGAAGGTTCCGACAAGCTGAAACGAATTTTAATTGTCTCTTGTCTGTTAGAGACAGAGTCATGGAAACCTAAAAAGGTGACCCTTGTCTGAGGAATCAAAGAACTTTTTGGTAAATTGATCCTCCAACCATGTCTTTGAAGAAACAACACTAGTTGATTTGTGTGAGATTCTGCAGAATGTAAAGACCGAGCTAGTACCAAGATATCTTCCAAATAAGGAAACACCTTATAGTCAAAATGGTGACTATAAGGACTATTCTGCCTTTTTTCAGCAAGGGCTTTATTTCCACCATAGACTTACAGGATGTATATCTTCATATTCCGATTCATCCAGACCACTTTCAGTTTCTGAGATTCTCTTTTCTAGACAAGCATTACCAATTTGTCGCTCTTCCAATTGGCCTAGCGACAGCTCCAAGAGTCTTTTCAAAGGTTCTTGGTGCCCAACTCTCTGTAATCAGAGAATGGGGTAAGGTACGTTCGATGATGCAAATTTGTCATTTCTGGTGTCTTAGTTGATGCCGAGTTGCTTGCACAAGGTTGTGTCTACAATGACACGAGTGTGTCATTTCCGGATGTTGTTAGCGCCTAAAAAATTTCAGTATGCGTTGTGCGTCATACTTGCGACAAATAATTTCATTATTTAAAACCCCATTCCTATGTGCCTCTTGCCTTTTTCTATATCAGAGGGCTATGCTGTTTGCATTTTTTCCCATTCCTGAAACTGCTATATAAGGAAATACATACATTTGCAAGATGTCTCAATCTGATCCTGTCTCAGAAACCACTGTTGGAACCCTGCTGCCTGATAACAGTTCTACCAAAGCTAAGTGCATTTTTTGTAAGTTTGTGGAGATTATATCTCCAGCTGTGGTATGTAATAGTTGTCATGATAAGCTTTTACATGCAGAGAATGTGTCCATCAGTAATAGTACAATGTCTGTTGTTTCTTCAACATCTAATGTACATGATATACCTGTGAATATAAAATATTTTATTGCTGATGCGATTCATAAGGCTTTGTCTGCTATCCTGCCTTCTAATAAACGTAAAAGGTATTTTAAAACTTCTCATAAAGTTGATGAAATTTCAAATGACCGACAACATACTGAATTATCCTCCTCTGATGAGGATCTATCTGATTCAGAAGATCCTTCCTCAGATATTGACACTGACACATCTTCTTATTTATTTAAAATGGAGTAAATATGTTCCTTGTTAAAAGAAGTGTTAATTACATTGGATATTGAGGAAACTAGTCCTCTTGAAAATAAAGCTAGTAAACGTTTAAATTCTTTTTATAAACCTCCTGTGGTTACTCCAGAGGTTTTTCCAGTTCCTGATGCTATTTCTGATATGATTTCTAAGGAATGGAATAGTAGGCCTGGTACTTCTTTTATTCCTTCTTCAAGGTTTAAAAAATTGTATCCTTTGCCAGCAGTTAGATTGGAGTTTTTGGAAAAGATCCCCAAAGTTAATGGGGCTATTTCTACTCTTGCTAAACATACTACTATTCCTATGGAAGATAGTACTTCTTTTAAAGACCCTTTAGATAGGAAACTTGAATCTTATCTAAGGAAAGCTTATTTATATTCTGGTTATCTTCTCATGCCTGCCATTTCTTTGGCTGATGTTGCAGCTGCATCAACTTTTTTGGTTGGAAAGTTTAGCGCAAAAGAAAATTAATCCTGATTTGTCTAGCATTGTTCTCTTGCTTTAACATGCTAATCATTTTATCTATGATGCCATTTTTTATATCAAAATTGATGTTAAATCTATGTCTTTAGCTATTTTAGCTAGAAGAGCTTTGTGGCTCAAATATTAGAATGCTGACATGGTATCTAAGTCTAGATTACTATCTCTTTCTTTCCAAGGTAATAAGTTATTTGGTTCTCAGTTGGATTCGATTCAGGATAAAAGACCTAAGGGTAACTCTAAAGCTTCTTACCATTTTTGTTCTCTATTTAAGCAGACATATATAGGGATTGAAGAATATGTCTCTTATTCACAATATAGTGATAAAGTATACAGAAAAAATGTTGTCCACCATGTGGAATGATTTGTTGAACATAGGTGTTTTGTACCGTGTGAATGGCAGTTCTTTTAAAAGTGTCCTAGATCTTGATAAAGGCAAACTACTGCCGAAATTCGTAGAAGCTTGACTTGTGGACACTACCTGCACCTAAGGAGCATTTACACCTGTAACCGGTGTCTAACGGAGGCTACAAAAACCCTAAAGAAAAATCTATGGAGACGGTTTTCTGATTGGCTATACTCAGGTCAGATGATCCAGCTGTGAGATTAGGCAGTGAAGACGCTGCAAGTATCCCGCCACGAACAAAAATGCTGTGCGAGGAGAGAGTATAATACAGCCAGGTAAGTGTGCCGCACAGCTAAAAATACGACTACTTATGGCCTAATTCAGAGTTCCGATGACACTCGATACTTGAAATTCAACATCTGACCAGTCAGAGAAATTACTGTTAACACTTTTGTCAACACTTTTCTAGGACACTCTAGGACACTCTTAAAATAACTACCTTTCACACGGTACAAAACACCTATTTTCAACAAATCATTCCACATGGTGGACAACTTTTTTTTGCATACTTTATCACTATATTGTGAATAAAAGACATTCTTCGATCCCTATATATGTCTGCTTAAATAGAGACAATATATCTCTTGGGAACACTTAATAACAGACACTGTTTATTTTTATTTTTTGCAAAACACTATAAATTGAATATTACATGCGATATACGGTCTTCCCAAAACACGCTTTTATCATTTTTTCCCCTAAGACTCTCGATAATTTGAGACTTTTCAAACACAAAGCGAACAATCTACCTAGCTGCAACCTATCAACCTATATGTAATAAATATATGCTGAGTATTGTTAAGATTATTATATCCTGCTGAAACAGTTGCAACTGTGATTTTGTGATATTGTTTATATATATATATATATATATATATATATATAAACATAATTTATGTAAGAACTTACCTGATAAATTCATTTCTTTCATATTGGCAAGAGTCCATGAGCTAGTGACGTATGGGATATACATTCCTACCAGGAGGGGCAGTTTCCCAAACCCCAAAATGCCTATAAATACACCCCCCACCACACCCACAATTCAGTTTAACGAAAAGCCAAGAAGTGGGGTGATAAGAAAGGAGCGATAGCATCAACAAGGAATTGGAATAATTGTGCTTTATACAAAAAAATCATAACCACCATAAAAAGGGTTGGGCCTCATGGACTCTTGCCAATATGAAAGAAATGAATTTATCAGGTAAGTTCTTACATGAATTATGTTTTCTTTCATGTAATTGGCAAGAGTCCATGAGCTAGTGATGTAAGGGATAGCAAATACCCAAGATGTGGAACTCCATGCAAGAGTCACTAGAGAGGGAGGGATAAAAAATAAAGACAGCCAATTCCGCTGAAAAAGAATCCACAACCCAAATCAAAAAAATTTTTTTAATCTTATAATGAAAAAAACTGAAAATATAAGCAGAAGAATCAAACTGAAACAGCTGCCCGAAGAACATTTCTACCAAAAACTGCTTCTGGAGAAGAAAAAACATCAAAATGGTAGAATTTAGTAAAAGTATGCAAAGAAGGCCAAGTTGCTGCTTTGCAAATCTGATTAACAGAAGCTTCATTTTTAAAAGCCCAGGAAGTAGAAACTGACCTAGTAGAATGAGCCGTAATCCTCTGAGACGGGGATTTACCCGACTCCACATAAGCATGATGAATCAAAAGTTTTAACCAAGAAGCCAAAGAAATAGCAGAAGCTTTCTGACCCTTCTTAGGACCAGAAAAGATAACAAATAGACTAGAAGTCTTTCTGAAATCTTTAGTAGCTTCAACATAATATTTCAAAGCTCTTACCACATCCAAAGAATGCAAAGATCTTTCCAAAGAATTCTTAGGATTAGGACACAACGAAGGGACAACAAGTTCTCTACTAATATTGTTGGAATTCACAACTTTAGGTAAAAACTTAAATGAAGTCCGCAAAACTGCCTTATCCTGATGAAAAATCAGAAAAGGAGACTCACAAGAAAGAGCAGGTAATTCAGAAACTCTTCTAGCAGAAGAGATAGCCAAAAGAAACAACACTTTCCAAGAAAGTAATTTAATGTCCAGAGAATGCATAGGCTCAAACGGAGGCGCCTGTAAAGCTCTCAAAACCAAATTAAGACTCCAAGGAGGAGAGATTGACTTAATGACAGGCTTGATAGGAACCAAAGCCTGAACAAAACAACAAATGTCACGAAGATTAGCAATTTTCCTGTGAAATAGAACAGAAAGAGCAGAGATTTGTCCTTTCAAGGAACTTGCGGACAAACCCTTGTCCAAACCATCCCGAAGAAACTGTAAAATTCTTGGAATTCTAAAAGAATGCCAAGAGAACTTATGAGAGGAACACCATGAAATGTAAGTCTTCCAAATTCGGTAATAAATCTTTCTAGACACAGATTTACGAGCCTGCAACATAGTATTGATCACCGAGTCAGAGAAACCTCTATGACTAAGCACTATCAATCTCCATACCTTCAAATTTAATGATTTGAGATCCTGATAGAAAAACGGACCTTGAGATAGAAGGTCTGACATTAACGGAAGTGGCCAAGGTTGGCAACTGGACATCCGAACAAGATCCGCATACCAAAACCTGTGTGGCCATGCTGGAGCCACATGCAGAACAAACGAACGTTCCATCATGATTTTGGAAATCACTCTTGGAAGAAGAACTAGAGGCGGAAAGATATAAGCAGGTTGATAATTCCAAGGAAGTGACAACGTATCCACTGCTTCCGCCTGAGGATCCCTGGATCTGGAAAGATATCTGGGAAGTTTCCTGTTTAGATGGGAAGCCATGAGATCTATTTCTGGAAGACCCCACATCTGAACTATCTGAGAAAACACATCTGGATGGAGTGACCACTCCCCCGGATGTAAAGTCTGACGGCTGAGATAATCCGCTTCCCAATTGTCTATACCTGGGATATGAACTGCAGAAATTAGACAGGAGCTGGATTCCGCCCATGCAAGTATCCGAGATACTTCTTTCATAGCCTGAGAACTGTGAGTCCCACCTTGATGATTGACATATGCCACGGTTGTGACATTGTCTGTCTGAAAACAAATAAACGATTCTCTCTTCAGAAGAGGCCAGAACTGAAGAGCACTGAAAATCGAACGGAGTTCCAAAATATTGATTGGTAATCTCGCCTCTTGAGATTTCCATACAGCTCCCCAACCTGAAAGACTGGCATCTGTTGAAATCACAGTCCAGGTTGGACGAAGAAAAGATGCCCCTTGAACTAAACGGTGGTGATTTAACCACCAAGTCAGAGAAAGTTGAATATTGGGATTTAAGGATATCAATTGTGATATCTTTGTATAATCCCTGCACCAAAGGTTCAGCATACAAAGCTGAAGAGGTCTCATGTGAAAACGAGCAAAGGGGATCGCGTCCAATGCTACAGTCATGAGACCTAAAACTTCCATGCACATAGCTACTGAAGGGAATGACTGAGACTGAAGGTTTCCGACAAGCTGAAACCAATTTCAGATGTCTTTTGTCTGTTAGAGACAAAGTCACGGATACTGAATCTATTTGGAATCCTAAAAAGGTTACCCTTGTCTGATGAATCAAGGAACTTTTTGGTAAATTGATCCTCCAACCATGTTTTTGAAGAAACAACATGAGTTGATTCGTGTGAGATTCTGCAGAATGTAAAGACTGAGCAAGTACCAAGATATCGTCCAAATAAGGAAACACCGCAATACCCTGCTCTCTGATTAGAGAGAGAAGGGCACCGAGAACCTTTGAGAAGATCCTTGGAGCTGTTGCTAGGCCAAAAGGAAGAGCAACAAATTGGTAATGCTTGTCTAGAAAAGAGAATCTCAGGAACTGATAGTGATCTGGATGAATTGGAATATGAAGATAAACATCCTGTAAGTCTATTGTGGACATATAATGCCCTTGCTGAACAAAAGGCAGAATAGTCCTTATAGTCACCATCTTGAATGTTGATATTCTTACATAACGATTCAAAATTTTTAGATCCAGAACTGGTCTGAAAGAATTCTCTTTCTTTGGTAAAATGAACAGATTTGAATAAAAACCCAGACGCTGTTCCAGATATGGAACTGGCACAACTACCCCAGATGACTCCAGGTCTGAAACACATTTCAGGAAAGCCTGAGCCTTTACTGGGTTTACTGGTATGCGTGAGAGAAAGAACCTTCTCACAGGAGGTCTTATCTTGAAACCTATTCTGTACCCTTGAGAAACAATGTTCTGAATCCAATGGTTTTGAATTGAACTGATCCAAACATCTTTGAAAAAATGTAATCTGCCCCCTACCAGCTGTGCTGGAATGAGGGACGCACCTTCATGCGGACTTGGGGGCTGGTTTTGATTTTCTAAAAGGCTTGGATTTATTCCAGACTGGAGAAGGCTTCCAATTGGAAACCGTTCCTTTAGGGGAAGGGTCATGTTTCTATTCCTTATTCTGGCGAAAGGAACGAAAACGGTTAGCAGCCCTAAATTTACCCCTAGATTTTTTTATCCTGAGGCAAAAAAGCCCCCTTCCCCCCAGTGACAGTTGAAATAATAGAATCCAACTGAAAACCAAATAATTTATTACCTTGGAAAGAAAGAGATAGCAATGTTGACTTAGAAGTCATATCTGCATTCCAAGATTTAAGCCATAAAGCTCTTCTAGCTAAAATAGCTAAAGACATATACCCGACATCAATTCTAATGATATCAAAAATGGCATCACAAATGAAACTATTAGCATGTTGAAGAAGTTTAACAATAATATACACATTATGATCTGGTACTTGTTGCGCTAAAGCCTCCAACCAAAAAGTAGAAGCTGCAGCAACATCAGCCAAAGAAATAGCAGGCCTAAGAAGATTACCTGAACATAAATAAGCCTTCCTTAGAAAAGATTCAAGCTTCCTATCTAAAGGATCTTTAAAAAAGTACTATCTGCCGTAGGAATAGTAGTACGTTTAGCAAGAGTAGAAATAGCCCCATCAACTTTGGGGATTTTTTCCCAAAACTCCAATCTATCAGCCGGCAAAGGGTACAGTTTCTTAAACCTTAAAGAAGGAGTAAATGAAGTACCCAAACTATTCCATTCCCTAGAAATTACATCTAAAATAGCATCAGGAACTGGAAAAACCTCTGGAATAACTACATGAGGTTTAAAAAACATAATTTATGCTTACCTGATAAATTCCTTTCTTCTGTTGTGTGATCAGTCCACGGGTCATCATTACTTCTGGGATATAACTCCTCCCCAACAGGAAATGCAAGAGGATTCACCCAGCAGAGCTGCATATAGCTCCTCCCCTCTACGTCAGTCCCAGTCATTCGACCAAGAATCAACGAGAAAGGAGTAACCAAGGGTGAAGTGGTGACTGGAGTATAATTTACAAGATATTTACCTGCCTTAAAACAGGGCGGGCCGTGGACTGATCACACAACAGAAGAAAGGAATTTATCAGGTAAGCATAAATTATGTTTTCTTCTGTTATGTGTGATCAGTCCACGGGTCATCATTACTTCTGGGATACCAATACCAAAGCAAAAGTACACGGATGACGGGAGGGATAGGCAGGCTCATTATACAGAAGGAACCACTGCCTGAAGAACCTTTCTCCCAAAAATAGCCTCCGAAGAAGCAAAAGTGTCAAATTTGTAAAATTTGGAAAAAGTATGAAGCGAAGACCAAGTTGCAGCCTTGCAAATCTGTTCAACAGAGGCCTCATTCTTAAAGGCCCAAGTGGAAGCCACAGCTCTAGTGGAGTGAGCTGTAATTCTTTCAGGAGGCTGCTGTCCAGCAGTCTCATAGGCTAAACGTATTATGCTACGAAGCCAAAAAGAGAGAGAGGTAGCAGAAGCTTTTTGACCTCTCCTCTGTCCAGAATAAACGACAAACAGGGAAGAAGTTTGGCGAAAATCTTTAGTTGCCTGCAAGTAGAACTTGAGGGCACGAACTACATCCAGATTGTGTAGAAGACGTTCCTTCTTTGAAGAAGGATTTGGACACAAGGATGGAACAACAATCTCTTGATTGATATTCCTGTTAGTGACTACCTTAGGTAAGAACCCAGGTTTAGTACGCAGAACTACCTTGTCTGAGTGAAAAATCAGATAAGGAGAATCACAATGTAAGGCTGATAACTCAGAGACTCTTCGAGCCGAGGAAATAGCCATTAAAAACAGAACTTTCCAAGATAACAATTTTATATCAATGGAATGAAGGGGTTCAAACGGAACACCCTGTAAAACGTTAAGAACTAAGTTTAAACTCCATGGCGGAGCAACAGCTTTAAACACAGGCTTGATCCTAGCTAAAGCCTGACAAAAGGCCTGGACGTCTGGATTTTCTGACAGACGCCTGTGTAACAAGATGGACAGAGCTGAAATCTGTCCCTTTAATGAACTAGCTGATAAACCCTTTTCTAAACCTTCTTGTAGAAAGGACAATATCCTAGCGATCCTAACCTTACTCCAGGAGTAACCTTTGGATTCGCACCAGTATAGGTATTTACGCCATATTTTATGGTAAATCCTTCTGGTAACAGGCTTCCTAGCCTGTATCAGGGTATCAATAACCGACTCAGAAAAACCACGTTTTGATAAAATCAAGCGTTCAATTTCCAAGCAGTCAGCTTCAGAGAAGTTAGATTTTGATGTTTGAATGGACCCTGTATCAGAAGGTCCTGTCTTAGAGGTAGAGACCAAGGCGGACAGGATGACATGTCCACTAGATCTGCATACCAAGTCCTGCGTGGCCATGCAGGCGCTATTAGAATCACTGATGCTCTCTCCTGTTTGATTTTGGCAATCAATCGAGGAAGCAGCGGGAAGGGTGGAAACACATAAGCCATCCCGAAGTTCCAAGGTGCTGTCAAAGCATCTATCAGAACCGCTCCCGGATCCCTGGATCTGGACCCGTAGAGAGGAAGTTTGGCGTTCTGGCGAGACGCCATGAGATCTATCTCTGGTTTGCCCCAACGTCGAAGTATTTGGGCAAAGACCTCCGGATGAAGTTCCCACTCCCCCGGATGAAAAGTCTGGCGACTCAAGAAATCCGCCTCCCAGTTCTCCACTCCCGGGATGTGGATTGCTGACAGGTGGCAAGAGTGAGACTCTGCCCAGCGAATTATCTTTGATACTTCCATCATTGCTAGGGAGCTTCTTGTCCCTCCCTGATGGTTGATGTAAGCTACAGTCGTGATGTTGTCCGACTGAAACCTGATGAACCCCCGAGTTGTTAATCGGGGCCAAGCCAGAAGGGCATTGAGAACTGCTCTCAATTCCAGGATGTTTATTGGAAGGAGACTCTCCTCCTGATTCCATAGTCCCTGAGCCTTCAGAGAATTCCAGACAGCGCCCCAACCTAGTAGGCTGGCGTCTGTTGTTACAATTGTCCAGTCTGGCCTGCTGAATGGCATCCCCCTGGACAGGTGTGGCCGATAAAGCCACCATAGAAGAGAATTTCTGGTCTCTTGATTCAGATTCAGAGTAGGGGACAAATCTGAGTAATCCCCATTCCACTGACTTAGCATGCACAATTGCAGCGGTCTGAGGTGTAGGCGTGCAAAAGGTACTATGTCCATTGCCGCTACCATTAAGCCGATCACCTCCATGCATTGAGCTACTGACGGGTGTTGAATGGAATGAAGGACACGGCATGCATTTTGAAGCTTTGTTAACCTGTCTTCTGTCAGGTAAATCTTCATTTCTACAGAATCTATAAGAGTCCCCAAGAATGGAACTCTTGTGAGAGGAAAAAGAGAACTCTTCTTTTCGTTCACTTTCCATCCATGCGACCTTAGAAATGCCAGAACTAACTCTGTATGAGACTTGGCAGTTTGAAAGCTTGAAGCTTGTATTAGAATGTCGTCTAGGTACGGAGCTACCGAAATCCCTCGCGGTCTTAGTACCGCCAGAAGGGCACCCAGAACCTTTGTGAAGATTCTTGGAGCCGTAGCCAATCCGAATGGAAGAGCTACAAACTGGTAGTGCCTGTCTAAGAAGGCAAACCTTAGATACCGGTGATGATCTTTGTGAATCGGTATGTGAAGGTAAGCATCTTTTAAATCCACTGTGGTCATGTACTGACCCTTTTGGATCATGGGTAAGATTGTCCGAATAGTTTCCATTTTGAACGATGGAACTCTTAGGAATTTGTTTAGAATCTTTAAATCTAAGATTGGCCTGAAAGTTCCCTCTTTTTTGGGAACCACAAACAGGTTTGAGTAGAACCCTTGTCCTTGTTCCGACCGCGGAACCGGATGGATCACTCCCATTAATAACAGATCTTGTACACAGCGTAGAAACGCTTCTTTCTTTATCTGGTTTGTTGACAACCTTGACAGATGAAATCTCCCTCTTGGGGGAGATAATTTGAAGTCTAGAAGGTATCCCTGAGATATGATCTCTAGCGCCCAGGGATCCTGAACATCTCTTGCCCAGGCCTGGGCGAAGAGAGAAAGTCTGCCCCCCACTAGATCCGGTCCCGGATCGGGGGCTCTCGGTTCATGCTGTCTTTGGGGCAGCAGCAGGTTTCCTGGCCTGCTTGCTCTTGTTCCAGGACTGGTTAGGCTTCCAGCCTTGCCTGTAACGAGCAACAGCTCCCTCCTGTTTTGGTGCAGTGGAGGTTGATGCTGCTCCTGTTTTGAAATTCCGAAAGGGACGAAAATTAGACTGTCTAGCCTTAGCTTTGGCTTTGTCTTGAGGTAGGGCGTGGCCCTTACCTCCTGTAATGTCAGCGATAATTTCTTTCAAACCGGGCCCAAATAAAGACTGCCCCTTGAAAGGTATATTAAGTAATTTGGACTTAGAAGTAACATCAGCTGACCAGGATTTTAGCCACAGCGCCCTACGTGCCTGTATGGCGAATCCTGAGTTCTTAGCCGTAAGTTTGGTTAAATGTACTACGGCCTCCGAAATGAATGAATTAGCTAGTTTAAGGACTCTAAGCCTGTCCGTAATGTCGTCTAGCGTAGATGAACTAAGGTTCTCTTCCAGAGACTCAATCCAAAATGCTGCCGCAGCCGTAATCGGCGCGATACATGCAAGGGGTTGCAATATAAAACCTTGTTGAACAAACATTTTCTTAAGGTAACCCTCTAATTTTTTATCCATTGGATCTGAAAAAGCACAGCTATCCTCCACCGGGATAGTGGTACGCTTAGCTAAAGTAGAAACTGCTCCCTCCACCTTAGGGACCGTTTGCCATAAGTCCCGAGTGGTGGTGTCTATTGGAAACATCTTTCTAAATATTGGAGGGGGTGAGAACGGCACACCGGGTCTATCCCACTCCTTAGTAACAATTTCAGTTAGTCTCTTAGGTATAGGAAAAACGTCAGTACTCGCCGGTACCGCAAAGTATTTATCCAACCTACACAGTTTCTCTGGTATTGCAACGGTGTTACAATCATTGAGAGCTGCTAAGACCTCCCCTAGTAATACACGGAGGTTCTCCAATTTAAATTTAAAATTTGAAATATCTGAATCCAATCTGTTTGGATCAGAACCGTCACCTACAGAATGAAGCTCTCCGTCCTCATGCTCTGCAAGCTGTGACGCAGTATCAGACATGGCCCTAGTATTGTCAGCGCACTCTGTTCTCACCCCAGAGTGATCACGCTTGCCTCTTAGTTCTGGTAATTTAGACAAAACTTCAGTCATAACAGTAGCCATATCTTGTAATGTTATCTGTAATGGCCGCCCAGATGTACTAGGCGCCATAATATCACGCACCTCCCGGGCGGGAGATGCAGGTACTGCCGCGTGAGGCGAGTTAGTCGGCATAACTCTCCCCTCGCTGTTTGGTGAAATTTGTTCAAATTGTACAGATTGACTTTTATTTAAAGTAGCATCAATACAGTTAGTACATAAATTTCTATTGGGCTCCACCTTGGCATTGGAACAAATGACACAGATATCTTCCTCTGAGTCAGACATGTTTAACACACTAGCAATAAACTTGCAACTTGGTTATAATCTTTTTTAGCAAAAACGTACTGTGCCTCAAAGAGGTACTAAACGATTAAATGACAGTTGAAATAATGAACTGAAAAACAGTTATAGCATCAAACTTTAAAACAACACAACTTTTAGCAAAGGTTTGTTCCCATTAGAAAAATAACAATAATTAAATTTGACATAAAAATTACAGAGCAACGTTTTTATTCACAGTCAATATAAAATTCTCACAGCTCTGCTGAGAGAATCTACCTCCCTCCAAAGAAGTTTGAAGACCCCTGAGATCTGTCAGAGATGAACCGGATCATGCAGGAAATATAAGAGTAACTGACTGGAATTTTTTGATGCGTAGCAAAGAGCGCCAAAAACGGCCCCTCCCCCTCACACACAGCAGTGAAGAGAAACGAAACTGTCACAATTAAAACCAAACAACTGCCAAGTGGAAAATAATGCCCAAATATTTATTCACTCAGTACCTCAGAAATGTAAACGATTCTACATTCCAGCAAAAACGTTTAACATGATAAATACTTATTAAAAGGATTAGTGACTTTTAACAGAGTAGTTCCGGTGAAATACCATCCCCAGAATACTGAAGTGTATACATACATGTCATTATAACGGTATGGCAGGATTTTCTCATCAATTCCATTCAGAAAATAAAAACTGCTACATACCTCAATGCAGATTCATCTGCCCGCTGTCCCCTGATCTGAAGCTTTTACCTCCCTCAGATGGCCGAGAACAGCAATATGATCTTAACTACTCCGGTTAAAATCATAGTAAAAAACTCTGGTAGATTCTTCCTCAAACTCTGCCAGAGAAGTAATAACACGCTCCGGTGCTATTGTAAAATAACAAACTTTTGATTGAAGTCATAAAAACTAAGTATAATCACCATAGTCCTCTCACACATCCTATCTAGTCGTTGGGTGCAAGAGAATGACTGGGACTGACGTAGAGGGGAGGAGCTATATGCAGCTCTGCTGGGTGAATCCTCTTGCATTTCCTGTTGGGGAGGAGTTATATCCCAGAAGTAATGATGACCCGTGGACTGATCACACATAACAGAAGAAAATGAATTTAAACGTTTACTGGTTTTAATATTAAGAGGATTAGACTCCTCCATATCTAATGCAATCAACACCTCTTTAAGTAAAGAACGAATAAACTCCATCTTAAATAAATATGAAGATTTGTCAATGTCAATATCTGAGGCAGAATCTTCTGAACCAGATAGATCCTCATTAGAGATAGATAAATCAGAATGTTGGTGGTCATTTAAAAATTCATCTGATTTATGAGAAGTTTTAAAAGACCTTTTACATTTATTAGAAGGTGGTATAACAGACAGGGCCTTCTGAATAGAATTAGAAACAAATTATCTTACATTAACAGGAATATCCTGAACATTAGATGTTGAAGGAACAACAACAGGTAATGGATTATTACTAATGGAAATATTGTCTGCTTTTGAAAGTTTATCATGACAACTAGCACAAACTACAGCCGGAGGAACAGTTACCACAAGTTTACAACAAATGCACTTAGCTTTGGTAGAACCGACATCAGGCAGCAGCTTTCCAGAAGTAGATTCTGATACAGGGTCAGCTTGAGACATCTTGCAATATGTAATAGAAAAAACAACATATAAAGCAAAATTATCAAATTCCTTAAATGACAGTTTCAGGAATGGGAAAAATGCAAACAAAATAAGCCTCTGGTAACCAGAAGCAAAAAGAAACAAAGACTTAAATAATGTAAAAAAAACTGGCGCCAAGTATGACGCCCACAATTGACAAATTTTTTTGGCGTCAAAAACGTCTGCAACAAACACGAGCGTCATAGATGACGCAACTACGACGCCGGAAATGACGTCATTGACGTCAAACAAACGTAATTCTCGCGCCAAAAAAGTCCCACGCCAAAAATGACGCAATAAATTCTAGCATTTTTTGCACCCGCAAGCCTAACAGCCCACAATTTAGAAAAAAAGTCAAATGAAAAAATTTTCAGGTAAGAATTTTTTTTATTTATATGCATTTCCCAAAAATGAAACTGACAGTCTGTAAGAAGGAAATATACTGATTAACCTGAATCATGGCAAATATAAGTATAAAACATATATTTAGAACTTTACATATAAAGTGCCAAACCATAGCTGAAAGTGTCATAAATAAAATAAGACTTACTTACCAAAAAGACACTCATCTACATATAGTAGATAGCCAAACCAGTACTGAAACGAGAATCAGCAGAGGTAATGGTATATAAGAGTATATCGTCGATCTGAAAAGGGAGGTAGGAGAAGAAATCTCTACGACCGATAACAGAGAACCTATGAAATAGATCCCCGATAGGATGACCATAGCATTCAATAGGCAATACTCCCTTCACATCCCTCTGTCATTCACTGCACTCGGAGAGGAAAACCGGGCTTCAGCATGCTGCGAAGCGCATATCAACGTAGAAATCTAGCACAAACTTACTTCACCACCTCCATAGGAGGCAAAGTTTGTAAAAACTGAATTGTGGGTGTGGTGGGGGGGTGTATTTATAGGCATTTTGAGGTTTGGGAAACTTTGCCCCTCCTGGTAGGAATGTATATCCCATACGTCACTAGCTCATGTACTCTTGCCAATTACATGAAAGAAATATATATATATTCATATATAAATATATATATATATATATATATATATATAGTAACTGATATGCTACTGTGCTAGTAATTATATTGAGAACCAATTGATATTATCTCAAATTGATACACACGTTCTGTCTTATAATAAGACACATTAGATGTATGTTACAAACTAATCTGTATTTGTACTTTTTTTCTTTTTGAGATTATTAATAGTGTATACTAACGAGTTGTACACTTTTTAGAACTTTTTAAAGTTGGCACCACAACTACAGCTTATTTTAATTTTTTAGAATCATTTGTACTGTATTATATTTCATATATTTTGGGCTAATAAACGCTTTAGAACCTAAGTATTTGGATTGATTCTAACTGCATATAGATCATTCAGGATAGACATCCTACTTATTCCGCATTCCTTGTACCCTCAGCTTTAATTAGCGCCACTCATTAAATATTTTTTGTTTTGTTAATTCAATATCCAAACCGTGTAGAGAGATCACAGTATATTTTATGAGTGGCTAGAGGATCTGACTAGGCCCAGATATTCCGTGTTTTCTCTTTACTTTTTTTTTTTTAGGTTCAATGACTGGAAAAAAACAAACAAAAATACTAGTAAAATATTAAAAGTTTAAAAACATCATTGAGCAAACCTGCTCAGTACACCCATCCTGCCCACATACATGTCACATATTTCAGAAACACCACTCTATCCAATAGGCATCGCCAGTGTTTTGAATTTGTGATCCTTTTGATTTAAAAAAAAAAAAAAAAAGGTCTGCTATCGTATTCCAATATTGAACGAGATTTTTGGAAAGATTTAAACTGACCCCCAAGTTACTCCAAACATAGATGTTTATTTTCTTTTTATTATAGAATTTTTTTTTTAGATTTATAACATTTATTTTAGATTTCAGTGTGCATAGACAAATTAGTTATGAGTATTGTTCTTGGTAATATTTGGAGATTTTTACGTAAAGAAAATGAAATAAATGGGCAAACCATGAAATGCCAAAAAATAAAATTGTTTTTGGCAACTTGATATCATTTTTTATTTATTGTATGTATTTTACAGCTATTTTTTTTTTCTTTACATTTTTTTCTGCAACAAAAGGTTTCAAAGCAACAAGCCTATATAAAATACTTATAAAACCAAGGCAGGCACATTTTCCATTGGATTCTGGCATTTGTAGCCGTTCTCTTAAATTGAGAAGCTTCACCATCCTTTCAAGAACTCTCTCTTTTATCTCTAACAATACATTCCAGCTATGTTGTTGCAAAACAATTTGTGTTGCGGAAACAATAAATCTTTTGAGGGAAAGAGTTTCCCATTGGTGGTAATCATTGTCTCTAAAGTAACAGAAATAAGAGAAACACATTTCACATCTAAGAAAAATTTACTCATCACCCTGGGCAAATGTAATCATCATCAGTGTTTGTTATCCAAATATAATATGAAAGGAAATAGAAACAAAGCACAACAGGGGCAATATTAAATAAAATAAAAAAATATTAAAATGTATAATCAGTGAAAATGTATTTGTATATAGTATGTATACATATATATATATATATATATATATGTGTGTGTGTGTGTGTGTATGTAATATACTGTATATTTATATTATACATATATTTATGTATCAGTCTATATTTTATAATAAATTTAAATCAACAGAGAAAATGTATTACTGGATTTAAAATACAAATCAATCTTTATTATTTCTTTCTATCGATCTCATAATATATATATATATATATATATATATATATATATATATATATATATATAGTCAGCATTTTGTCAAATTATTAGACCAATTGGCCAAAAACTGTAATTGTGATATTAAGTTAATATTTATCTTAAAGGTGTTGATTGATTTTTTTTTAGTTTTGTAATCATTCATGTTATATTGGTGACATTTAAAATACATATTTACATGTAATTTGATGTAATATTACTAAATGTATACTGTATATTTTTACAGATGGGTAAACAAAGTGACTTCTCGTTAAAAAAAGTCTGTCAAATTGTCGGCCTGTTGAAGGCAAAAAACATGTCACAGTACAAGATTGCTGAAATTGTATCACATAGTTCTGTAAAGAATATTAAAGGGATAGGAAAGTGAAAATTAAACTTGCACGATTTAGATAGAGTATGTAATTTTAAGACACTTTTACATTCACTTCTATTTGCAAATGTGCTTCGTTCTCTTGGTATCCCTTGTTGAAAAAGAATATACACATATCCTACACTAGTGGGAGATAGCTGCTGATTGGTGCCTGCACACATTTGTCTCTTGTGATTGGCTAACTAGATGGGTTCAGCTAGCTGCCAGTAGTGTAATGCTGTTCCTTCAGCAAAGGATAACAAAATAATGAAGCAAATTTAATAACAGAAGTAAATAGGAAAGTTGTTTAAAATTGTAAGTTCTATCCAAATCATGAGACAATTTAGGGGTTTCCTGTTCCTTTAAGAAAATAATGGATTGTCTTGTTACTACACCTAAGAATTGAAAGAAGAATATGAGATATATGCACTCAAAATCGGAAACTGCCTAGCAGAGTTTTGACTAAACACATACAGGATGCAGGTCTCAAGATATACAAGAGAACTGCCCAGTGACAATTAGCTGAAGAGGGCCTGTTAGCCAGAAACCCTGGCCGGAAACCATCCCCCACAATTCATTTTGTTCTTAATATACTGTACAGAACTACATGAAACACCTACAATTTTAGCAAATCTTGTACTGCAACATGTTTTTAGCCTTCAACAGGCCGTAATATATATGTATATATATATATATATATATATATATATATATATATATATATATATATATATATATATATATATATACATATACACAGGGAGTGCAGAATTATTAGGCAAATGAGTATTTTGACCACATCATCCTCTTTATGCATGTTGTCTTACTCCAAGCTGTATAGGCTCGAAAGCCTACTACCAATTAAGCATATTAGGTGATGTGCATCTCTGTAATGAGAAGGGGTGTGGTCTAATGACATCAACACCCTATATCAGGTGTGCATAATTATTAGGCAACTTCCTTTCCTTTGGCAAAATGGGTCAAAAGAAGGACTTGACAGGCTCAGAAAAGTCATAAATAGTGAGATATCTTGCAGAGGGATGCAGCACTCTTAAAATTGCAAAGCTTCTGAAGCGTGATCATCGAACAATCAAGCGTTTCATACAAAATAGTCAACAGGGTCGCAAGAAGCGTGTGGAAAAACCAAGGAACAAAATAACTGCCCATGAACTGAGAAAAGTCAAGCGTGCAGCTGCCAAGATGCCACTTGCCACCAGTTTGGCCATATTTCAGAGCTGCAACATCACTGGAGTGCCCAAAAGCACAAGGTGTGCAATACTCAGAGACATGGCCAAGGTAAGAAAGGCTGAAAGACGACCACCACTGAACAAGACACACAAGCTGAAACGTCAAGACTGGGCCAAGAAATATCTCAAAACTGATTTTTCTAAGGTTTTATGGACTGATGAAATGAGAGTGAGTCTTGATGGGCCAGATGGATGGGCCCGTGGCTGGATTGGTAAAGGGCAGAGAGCTCCAGTCCGACTCAGACGCCAGCAAGGTGGAGGTGGAGTACTGGTTTGGGCTGGTATCATCAAAGATGAGCTTGTGGGGCCTTTTCGGGTTGAGGATGGAGTCAAGCTCAACTCCCAGTCCTACTGCCAGTTTCTGGAAGACACCTTCTTCAAGCAGTGGTACAGGAAGAAGTCTGCATCCTTCAAGAAAAACATGATTTTCATGCAGGACAATGCTCCATCACACGCGTCCAAGTACTCCACAGCGTGGCTGGCAAGAAAGGGTATAAAAGAAGAAAATCTAATGACATGGCCTCCTTGTTCACCTGATCTGAACCCCATTGAGAACCTGTGGTCCATCATCAAATGTGAGATTTACAAGGAGGGAAAACAGTACACCTCTCTGAACAGTGTCTGGGAGGCTGTAGTTGCTGCTGCACGCAATGTTGATGGTGAACAGATCAAAACACTGACAGAATCCATGGATGGCAGGCTTTTGAGTTTCCTTGCAAAGAAAGGTGGCTATATTGGTCACTGATTTGTTTTTGTTTTGTTTTTGAATGTCAGAAATGTATATTTGTGAATGTTGAGATGTTATATTGGTTTCACTGGTAAAAATAAATAATTGAAATGGGTATATATTTGTTTTTTGTTAAGTTGCCTAATAATTATGCACAGTAATAGTCACCTGCACACACAGATACCCCCCTAAAATAGCTATAACTAAAAACAAACTAAAAACTACTTCCAAAACTATTCAGCTTTGATATTAATGAGTTTTTTGGGTTCATTGAGAACATGGTTGTTTTACCATTTTTTTTTAGTAATATTACATCAAATTAGACATAAATATGAAATGCAGATGTTGACAATATAACATGAAATATGAAATGGTTACAAAACTAAAAAAAAAAAAAAATCAATCAACACTATTAAGAATAAAAATGAAATTAATATTAAAATTATGTTTTTGACCAAAGGGTCTAATAATTTGGTAAGGTAAATTATTTTCTCCCCAGGACCAGCTAAAATTTGCTAATTTTTAATTAAATGTTCTTTGCACAAATTATTATTAAATAAATTTATGCAATTATTTTGATCTTTAAATAGCTTAAAAAATATGAATTAAATGTTCTAATATTAAACAATATATTGCCCCGACCTGGCTACTTCATAATGCCACCAAACTGGCAAAATGTTCTTTTGAGAACAATGTATATGGGGCCAAATTATCAAGCTCCGAATGGAGCTTGACGCCCCTGTTTCCGAATGGAGCTTGACGCCCCTGTTTCCGAATGGAGCTTGATGCCCCTGTTAGCCTTCAGGCTCGCCGGAAAAAGCAGTTATGAAACAGCGGTATAAAGACAGCTGCTCCATAACTTGTCAGCCTGCTCTGAGGCTGCGGCCATCAATCCGCCCGATCCTTTATGATCGGGCTGATTGACACCCCTTGCTACTGCAGGGGGCGGCATTGCACAAGCGGTTCACAAAAACTGCAGGTTTGTTGTGTACCTGGCCATGTTTAACTAGTTCTCCAATAAGGAGATAGGTTTTTGTTTGTTCATTGGTGTTGTTTCTTTTGAAATTAAAGGGACAGTGTTAACTTAATGCAACAATGCTATACTGTGTTATTTAAAGTGTAACACCAGTGATGAACAATAAAAGTTAACCCTGCAATTTCATAGGACCCCAGTCTGTGGAAGCAATCTTATTGTGTTGTTTGCTATATATTTAAAGGGACAGCGCACAAGAACACATTATTTATCCAGTAAAAGCAACATTGTTACATTGTGGTGGCAGCAGTGGGATTATGGAGGAGTTCATGAAAACCCTGGCACAATCGACTGCAACACAGCAGGAAACCACTAGGAGGCTGCTGGAGCAGGTCACAGAAGACAGGAAAGCTCAGCAGGAAGCTATGTGTGTGCAAAGAGAAACAAACCAGTTATTTATGAATAAAATGGCTCAGACCCAGAATACATTACATGAAGTGTTGCAACGAGTGGGTATGCCTGCTAGGCTTGTATCTACACCAGAAACGGAAGTCCTGAATATTAGGGCTAACCAGTATTTGCACAAAATGACTCTTGACAATGATGTGGAGGGCTTATTTACTCACATTTGAGCATGTCACAGAAAGAGAGGCATGGCCACAAAGACAATGGGCGGGTCTTCTGGCTCCATTTTTGGTTGGAGATTCACAGAAAGCCTACTTTGACCTATCACCAGAGGAGGAAATTCTTGCTCGCATTGGAATGACACCAATTGCTAGAGCACAGAGATTTCATGGATGGAAGTTTCATGAAAATAGACCACCAAGGTTGCAAATGTTTGATTTGATCGACCTGACAACAAAATGGTTAAAGCCAGAGACCAATAGCTCTGCTCAAAAATTGGAGATAATTGTATTGGATCGTTATCTCCATGGACTACCACCTACTTTACGTGAATGGGTGGGACAGACTGCTCCTACGTCATGTGAGGATATGATCAGTCTAGTTGAGAGATATATTGCAGCGAAAGAGCCTCAAGGTTGTTCCGCCATAAAACTGGTGATCATTTGCACAACCCAGAAGAACGTCTGAACAAGAAAGCAAACGCCAGTACTTTTGGCACAGAAAAGGAGACAGAAGGAACAAAAGGGTAACTAAATAAACAAAGATTTATTCGCTGCTACTCTTGTGGAGAGTTGGGACACATATCAGCACAATGTCCGGGTTCACAAGGAGCTATGCAAGTGAACTGGTCGGACTACTGTGATGATTCTAACTTTTACCTGATAAATGTAGTAGGATGTGTTAAAAGTTCGAATCAATATGTTTTGAAGTTTAGCATAAATGGTAGGGAAACTGACGTGCTAGTGGACTCAGGAAGCGCAGACACGCTAGTATTAGGTCAGCTAGCAAAAACCCCTACACAACCACTAGGAAAGATGGGTATTTCTTGTGTACATAGAACTGTGCTCTATCATCCTAATATTTTGCTCCCTGTAGCACTAAATGGGGTATGTCTTTCCCTTCTCCTTTGACCTATATGCAGAGTCTGGGAAGACTCGGAAAACAAAGCGGGAAAGGAGGTTAGACAAACTTAAAGGGGCACTGAACCCAAATTTTTTCTTTCATGATTCAGATAGAGCATGCAATTTTAAGCAACTTTCTAATTTACTCCTATTATCAAATTTTCTTCATTCTCTTTATTTGAAAAGCAAGAATGTAAGTTTAGATGTAAGTTTAGATGCCCATTTTTGGTGAACAAGCTGGGTTGTTCTAGCTGATTGGTGAATTAATTGAACCGACCAATAAACAAGTGCTGTCCAGAGGTCTGAACCAAAAAATAGCTTAGATGCCTTCTTTTTCAAATAAAAATAGTAAGAGAACGAAGAAAAATTGATAATAGGAGTAAATTAGAAAGTTGCTTAAATTTGCATGCTCTATCTGAATCACAAAAGAAAAAATTTGGGTTCAGTGTCCCTTTAGGGGAGCAATGAAACACAGTCTAAAGAACTTCCTGCAGTATTGGTGGGGGGAAGAAGCAAATGGATATTTGCAGAGCTCTACTTCCCAACCTATACCGCAGTAAGAGCCTATACTGCAGCACCTTATTTTATACTTAAAGATGATCTCTTATACTCAGTTACGCAGCATGCAGGGAGGCTGGTATTATTATTATTATACTTTATTTATTAAGCGCCAACATATTCCGCAGCGCTGTCCATGGATACAATTCATTTAAATAAAACAATACAAGACTTGTAAGATACAGGACAAAATTTACAAACACATACAGGAGGGATTGAGGGCCCTATTCCCGTGGGAACTTACAATCTAGAAGGGTAGGAGGTTGGAAAACAGGAGGTGAGGACTGCAAGATTGAGAAGGATGTTAATACAGAGTTAGATGAGGGAAATATTAGGTAAGTGAAATTAATTTATTATTGAGTTGGGTGGTAGGCTTCTCTGAACAGAAAAGTCTTCAGGGAGCATTTAAAGGAAGAAAGATTAGGGCAAAGCCTGACAGCACGAGGGAGAGTGTTCCAGAGGGTAGGTGCTGCACGACAAAAGTCCTGCAGTCTAGCATGAGAGGAGGTGATAGTTGCAGATGCAAGGAGCAGGTCATTGTTGGATCTTATTGGACGGGCTGGAGTATACTTGTGTATTAGAGAGGATAGGTAGAGGGGAGCGGCGTTGGTGAGAGTTTTGTATGTAAGGGTGAGAATTTTGAATTTAATTCTGCTGTGAATGGGGAGCCAATGAAGGGACTCACAGAGAGGTGCAGCAGATACAGTTCGACGGGAAAGGTGGATCAGCCTGGCAGAGGCATTTAGGATGGATTGAAGGGGGGAGAGGCGGGAAAGAGGAAGGCCAGCGAGTAGGTTGTTGCAGTAGTCAAGTCGGGAGATAACAAGGGAGTGGATTATTTGCTTTGTTGTGTCAGCGCTCAGAAAAGGGCGAATTTGAGAAATATTGCGTAGATGATTGCGGCAGGATGTAGAAAGCAATTGGATATGGGGGATGAAGGATAAGTTTGAGTCAAGTGTGACTCCAAGGTAGCGGACTTGGGGCGATGGGAAAATGGTGATGCCGTCAACAGGGATAGAGAAGTCAGAAGTCGGTGTAGAGCTTGAGGGGGGAATAAGAAGGAGCTCAGTCTTGGACATGTTAATCTTTAGGTGGTGAGAGGCCATCCAGGAAGAAATACCAGATAAGCAGTTGCTGACATGAGAGAGGACAGAGGGAGAGAGAGCAGGGGTGGAAAGGTAGATCTGGGTATCATCAGCATAGAGGTGATATTTGAAACCATAACTATTGATAAGTTTACCTAGCGAAGAAGTATAGATGGAGAAGAGTAGAGGACCCAGAACAGATCCTTGAGGTACTCCAACAGACAGAGGCATAGGAGAGGAGGAGTCGCCGGCAAGTGACACAGAAAAAGACCTGTGAGAAAGATAGGAGTGAATCCAGGAAAGAGCAGTGTCACAGAGGCCAAAAGAGCTAAGGGTCTGTAGTAGGAGGGGGTGGTCAACTGTGTCGAAGGCAGCTGAGAGGTCAAGTAAGATGAGTATAGAGTAGTGGCCAATATTTTTAGCAGAGAGAAGATCGTTTGTGACCTTGGTAAGGGCAGTCTCAGTTGAGTGTTTTGGGCGGAATCCGGATTGCAGTGGGTCAAGCAAGGAGTTGGCAGACAGGAAGTGGGTTAGGCGATTGTAAACTAATTTTTCAAGGAGTTTTGATGTTAGTGTAAGCAGTGATATGGGGCGGTAGCTTTCAGGAGAATTAGGGTTGAGGGAGGGTTTTTTGAGTATGGGAGTGACTTTTGCGTGTTTGAAAGAAGATGGGAATGAGCCGGTAGAGAGAGATAGGTTGAAGATGTGGGTAAGAGCAGGAGTGAGGGTGGAAGATAGGGAGGGAATTAGATGGGAAGGGATAGGGTCGAGTGGGCAGGTAGTGAGGCGTGAGGAAGATAGTAAGGAAGAAACTTCATTCTCAGTGGTTGGATGGAAGTTACAGAGGGTGGCAGAGGGAGTAATTGGGCCTGTTGTTGGAGTATTGCAGGTTGGTGTTGGGATGTTGCTTCGGATAGTATGTGTTTTGTTTAAAAAGTAGTCAGCCAGGTCTTGAGCACTAAAGACAGGCGGGGGTGGTGGAGCAGGTGGGTAGAGGAGAGAGTTAAAGGTGGAGAAGAGTCGTTTAGGGTTTGAGGAAAGAGTAGATATGAGAGAAGAGAAGTAAGTTTGTTTGGCTAAGTGAAGGGCGGAAGTGTATTAACGAAGAATAAACTTATAGTGTATGAAATCAGGTTCAGAGTGAGTTTTCCTCCAGACACGCTCAGCAGTACGGGAGCATTTTTGCAAATAGCGTGTTTGCTGAGCATGCCAGGGCTGTAACTGACGGCGTTCCAAAAAAGCCATAGAAACATTGTACAGGAATATTCTCACTCACACCTCTTTGGGGGACACCTTGGTGCAGACAAAACTAGAGAGAGAATTTTAGAACAATTTTTCTGGTCTGGGATCTATGAACGAGTAAAGCGATATTGCTCATCTTGCCCAGAGTGTCAGCTTACAGCTCCAAGGCAGATTGCAAGAGCTCCATTGCTTTCCCTTCCTATCATAGATAAACCATTTAGGAGAATCGGTATGGACATAGTAGGACCTGTAGAGAAGTTAACTAGGGGCAATCAGTATATATTAGTGATTGTTGACTATGCAACTAGGTATCCAGAGGCTATACCTTTAAGGAGTATTACAACAAAAACTATAGTAAGGGAATTGGTACAGGTGTTTTCCCGGGTTGAACTTCCAGAAGAGATTGTAACTGATCAGGGAACGCCTTTTGTCTCACTGCTTATGAGGGAAGTTTATCAGCTCCTAAAAATTTGTCTATCACCCACAAACAGACAGGTTGGTAAAAAGGTTTAACAAAACATTGAAAAATATGTTAAAAAGGGTGGTACGAGAGGATGGAAAAGACTGGGACCATATTAAATGTTATCAATTAGGGCCTAATTCTTCTACTGGGTTCTCTCCTTTTGATTTGTTGTATGCATCTGGCAACCAAGTGGAATTCTGGATGTTATAAAAGAAATTTGGGAACAACCCCAGGGAAAGAATATTATTGAATATATTACCCAGATGAGGGACAGGTTTATGCAGTTAGCCCCAATTGTGAAGTCTCATATGGAAAAAGTCCAAGAAGCCCAACAACATTTTTATAATCGGAGAACTATAACTAGGAAGTTTAGTCCAGGTGATCGGGTACTGGTTTTACTACTTACTGCTGAAAGTAATCTGTTAGCTAGATGGCAGGGACCCAATAAGGTTTTGGAGCAAATAGGAGAGGTGTACTACAAAATTAAACAACCTGATCATAAAAAGAAAAAACAGATTTATCATATCAACCTTTTAAAGCCTTGGAAGGCAAGAGAGGAGGTGTTACCAAGTAGTGCTAATATGACATAACTAGATTCATGTGACTGGAAAGATAAAATTAACTCTACAGAAAGGGACCCAGAGTTACCTAAGGTATATATATCTGAGCAACTTACCCCTACTCAAACTTTAGAAGCTAAAACACTAATTAGCAAGTTTAAAGATATATTTTCAGAAAAATCAAGATAGACCAAAGTCACTGAGCATACCATAATAACTAAACCTAGGGTAAAGGTAAAGTTAAGACCCTATAGAATACCTGAGGCAAAACGGGAAGAAATGAAAGCTGAAATTACTAAAATGTTGCAGATAGCGTGATTGAGGAATCGAGTAGTGAATGGTCTAGTCCTATTGTACTGGTTCCCAAGCCAGACGGTTCACTCAGGTTTTGTAATGATTTCAGAAAAGTGAATGAAGTTTCATGTTTTGATTCTTTTCCAATACCCCGAGTGGATGAACTCATTGATAGACTAGGCAAGGCCCGTTTCATAACGACTTTAGATTTAACGAAAGGGTACTGGCAAATACTGTTTGCAGAATCTGCCAAAGACAGCGTTTTCCACTCCTGAGGGGTTGTTTTAATATAGAGTACTCCCGTTTGGTTTACATGGTGCCCCTGCCACCTTTCAACGTCTAATGGATAAGCTGTTGAGGCCACACTACCAATACTAAGTAGTCTATCTAGAAGATTGGAAAACTCATCTTGTAAAGGCTGGGTTAACAGCTAACCCTAGTAAGTGTGCCATTGGGTTGGCAGAAGCTAAATATTTTGGATATATGGTAGGAGGAGGTCTAGTAAAACCCCAATTAATAAAATAGGGGCCATTCAAAACTATCCTACTCCAAAGAGAAAAAAACAAATAAGGGCATTTTTGGGGTTAGTGGGGTACTACAGGCGCTTTATCCCCAACTTTGCAACTCTTGCAAGTCCTCTAACAACTGAGCTCACAAAGGGACATGCCCCAGATGCAATTAAATGGACACGGGAAGCTAAAGCATCATTTCAGGAAATAAAAACTGTTCTTTGTACTAGTCTAGTTTTAATTGCTCCAATTTTTGGAGACACTTTCTTGCTTCAATCTGATGCCTCGGATGTAGGTTTAGGGGCTGTATTGTCTCAAATAGTAGAAGGTGAGGAACATCCAATTCTATACTTGAGTAGAAAGTTAAGCCCCAGATAAAGAAAGTATGCAGTAATTGAAAAGGAATGTTTAGCAGTAAAGTGATGAGCCTGGATAAAGAAAAAAAATCCCAGGATTACCAGATGGTTCCTGTCCCTACAGCCTTTTCATTTCAAAAAGCATAGGGCCGGACGAGACCACGGTAACGCAAATGGGCTGTCCAGAACACACTGCCTCACGACGTCTGTCGCTCCACCCTATCGGATTGAGCTGGGGGAGGGGATGTGTAACAGATCGTTTTGAAATTAAAGGGACAGTGTTAACTTAATGCAACAATGCTATACTGTGATATTTAAAGTGTAACACCAGTGATGAACAATAAAAGTTAACCCTGCAAGTTCATAGAACCCCAGTCTGTGGAAGCAATCTTATTGTGTTGTTTGCTCAATATTTAAAGGGACCGCACACAAGAACACATTATTAATCCAGTGAAAGGCAACATTGTTACATATATATATATATATATGTGTGTGTGTATATATATATATATATATATATATATATATATATATGTATGTATGTATGTATATATATATATATATATATATATATATATATATATATATATATATGTGTGTGTATTTAATTTAGTTCCTATGCTATATTTAATAAAGAATACATCTGAACAGACACTTGAGACGGGAAGCAAACTTTTTATTTTTAAATTATTTATTTTTACTGCAAAAGAAGATGGTTGGTTAAACTCTAATACTGAAAAGTAATTTGTAATACTATAATGTACGTATTATATTTTGGGAGGGATAGGCGAAATAGACATGTCTCGTTATAGTAATGGATACTCATGAGCTAACCACCAAGGCTTTGCATCAAGAGCACTGTAACCTTGGTGAAATAGAACTCTGCTGTAATGTCAATGCCTGCTGGCTGGTTTCATCAAGCCTATTTGATTAGCATTCTTAAACATGCTGCACCCATATTTATGCTTTAAATAGTCCTGCAGTACCACTACATGAAGATTCATATCCAGCATTAATAATTATTATGCCGCTTTGAATGACAGGGATGGCACCTGCTGGTTTAAGTCCTCTGATTACTCTCATTGGGTTACAGTGTTTAAAAACACAGGCTTCTCCAGTGAGCCATAGAATTATTACCTTTTAACCCCTTGCCTGCTACACAATATGTTTCAGCCCTCTCTAACAGACAGTGCTTTAATAACCAGCTAAGTTGCTTGTCACCAATTATTACATTTATTATTGAAAATATTTATGTAAATAAAAACAAATACAAATTATACAATAATTATTTATATAATGTTTGTTCCACAGAAATGCTGGTGTGTCTTAAAGGGCCATTAAACATTTTTAGATGGTAATATAAAATGATAAATCACATTTAAAAAAAATAAGTCTGCAATATACATTCATTATTTATTTTGTCCCCTTTTCCTGTATTTCCATTTTGAAATTATGAGCTTTCAGTTCCTGTTAGAAGTAAAAGTGCAAAACACTAATATTCCACACAGCCATTGGCTGCACACTTTAGTGACCTTTTTATAACTGTCTCTAATTGGCCACAGCAGAGAAGGTAACCTAAGTTACAACATGGCAGCTCCAATTGTTTTATAGACAATAACACTTTATACTACATAGCATACACTTATACATGCAGTTACACACACACACTACATAGCATACATGTATACATGCAGATACACACACTAAATAGCATACACTTATACATGCAGATACACACCATACACTTATACATGCAGATACACACACACTACATAGCATATACGTATACATGCAGATACACACACACAGACTACACAGATTACACTTATACATGCAGATACACACACTACATTGCTTACACATACATGCAGATACACATACACTTATGCATACAGATACACACACACTACATAGCATACACTTATATAAGTAGATACACACATACACTACATAGTATACACTTATACATGCAGATATACACACACACTACATAGCATACACTTATACATGCAGATACACACACACACTACATAGCATACACTTATACATGCAGATACACACTACATAGCATACACTTATACTTGCAGCTACACACACACACACTATATAGCATACACTTATACATGCAGATACACACACTAAATAGCATACACTTATACATGCAAATACACACACACACAACATAGCTTACACTTATACATGCAGATACACAAACTACATAGCATACACTTATACATAAAGATACACACACACTACACCATATATGGGTATCTGCAATTTATTGTATGGGGTCCTGGGGTTGGCAAGCACATTAGCTGGAGGTCTGAGGCTGCCACTGTTCGTTACCCTGGTGTTAGCAATGCTCATCATATAAAACTGAAGACATGCTAGTATTATCAGCAGGGGTTAGACGTCAGCTTAATACTACATAGCATACACTTATACATGCAGATACACACACACACACACACACACTACATAGCATACACTTATACATGCAGATACAAACACACGCTACATAGCATACACTTATACATACAGACTACATAGATTACACTTATACATGCAGATACACACACACACTACACAGCATACACTTATACATGCAGATACACACACACACTACATAGCATACACTTATACATGCAGATACCACACACACACTACATAGCTTACACATACATGCAGATACACACACACACTACACAGCATACACTTATACATATGCCAGATACACACAAACTTATACATGCATATACACACAGACACTACATAGTATACACTTATACATGCAGATATATATACACACAGAGACACTACATAGTATACACTTATACATGCAGATACACACACACTACATAGCATACACTTATACTTGCAGCTGCACACACACACTATATAGCATATACTTATACATGCAGATACACACACACTATATAGCATACACTTATACATGCAGATACACAAACTACATAGCATACACTTATACATAAAGATACACACACACTACTTCATATATGGGTATCTGCAATTCATTGTATGGGGTCCTGGGGTTGGCAAGCACATTAGCTGGCAGTCTGAGGCTGCCATTGTTCGTTACCCTGGTGTTAGCAATGCTTATCGTATAAAATTGAAGGCATGCTAGTATTATCACCAGGGGTTAGGCGTCATCACTACTAGAGGTTAGAGGTCCCCATTACCTGAGTTCAAAGAGTATACAGCCTTCTTACTCCTGCTTAACCCACACACCATTCCTTTTCCACAGGTAATCTAAAAGGTATATAACCGTGGGTGAGAAAAGCCAGCTGTTATTTTTTTTTAATTAAATGCATGGGGCAATATGGGAAAAATGGCAAGCTTCCCGGGACAGATCCCTAAAATCAGGACTGTCCTGCAAAAATCGGGACAGTTGGGGGGTATGATATAGTGAAATAGAATTAGCTATTTACGATCACAATAACTTCCACTTGGGGGAATCTATTGTTATATCTAATATGATGGAAAAAATAAAAGTGATTTTCTAGTTTTACCATTAAATAGTCATTAAAGGGGCAGTAGACACCTTGTAATTATAAGAAATGTCTGTTGTCTTGCTATATAATAACATATCAGCCAAGTCTAAACATTTAAAAACAAATTTAATACCTTGTTTGCTACGCCACTTGTCTTATTTGGAGAAGCCAATCGGGGCTTGAGTCTGCAGACAACAAGACTAGTCTCTGTCAAAAAGTTAGTATAAAGTTAAAGTGATGGTAAATCCTAGCATTTGTGAAACGCTAGGATTTATCATTGGAACAAATAAAGGGGACTTTAATCATGAAGTATAAAATACTTCACGCTGAAAGTTCCTTTTTTTTGTTTGAAGCGTTTGCCGCACTGAGCTGCTCAGGCAGCCCACGACAGAACGCCATTTGGCTGAGAGGTGACATTTCCATCTCTTTGCCAGCTGGCGTGCATGGGGCTTTCAGCATGAAGAATTTTATACTTCATGACTGAAAGCCCCCTTTATTTGTTCCAATGTGTCACAAACAAACGCTAGCATTTACCATCCCTTTAATTGTTTTGCAATTATCAGTTAAAGGCAATTAAGGCAAGATGTGTAGAATGGTTAGCCTTGAGAATTTAAAGCTCTGAGGATTAGAAAATCCAAAATTTTCAAAGCTAAATGACATGAAAAGGAGGCAAAATAAATATATATATATATATATATATATATATATATATATATATATATATACACACACACACAGTATATATATATATATATATATATATATATATTAAAATCTCAAGGTGTCTACTGTTCCTTTAAATGTATTTATTTTATTAGAAGTTATACTCTGTATTGCAACATTTAAACCTGCCATTTCATTAGAAAAGCCTTTTAAATGCTGTATATATTTCTTTTTTTTTGCTGTGGCCAATCATAGCCAGATATAAATTAGCTCCTGTGGATATCAACCAATGAATCTGCAGCATGTAGGAGAATAGAATTACACTCCAGGCTCCCTGGGGGAGTGGAAACACTACAATTTTAAGTGAAATTACAGAAAAAGCAGGCAAATAAATAATGAAAGTTAAAAAAAACAAAAACAATTTTGGCTAGATTAATAGCGTGCTAAAGTTGCCACAGGTCGAGATAAGCAATATTGTGACCACGCTAACTTGCGCTCGTATTACAAGTTGAAAGCAAAAGGGTGCGCTCGAGCATAAATAGAATTTGCCCTCGTTAGGTTAGCATGACTTTAGACCTAGCGAAAGGTGTAAGGGTTAAAAAAAAAACAGAATTTATGTTTACCTGATAAATTACTTTCTCCAACGGTGTGTCCGGTCCACGGCGTCATCCTTACTTGTGGGATATTCTCTTCCCCAACAGGAAATGGCAAAGAGCCCAGCAAAGCTGGTCACATGATCCCTCCTAGGCTCCGCCTACCCCAGTCATTCGACCGACGTTAAGGAGGAATATTTGCATAGGAGAAACCATATGTTACCGTGGTGACTGTAGTTAAAGAAAATAAATTATCAGACCTGATTAAAAAAACCAGGGCGGGCCGTGGACCGGACACACCGTTGGAGAAAGTAATTTATCAGGTAAACATAAATTCTGTTTTCTCCAACATAGGTGTGTCCGGTCCACGGCGTCATCCTTACTTGTGGGAACCAATACCAAAGCTTTAGGACACGGATGAAGGGAGGGAGCAAATCAGGTCACCTAAATGGAAGGCACCACGGCTTGCAAAACCTTTCTCCCAAAAATAGCCTCAGAAGAAGCAAAAGTATCAAATTTGTAAAATTTAGAAAAAGTGTGCAGTGAAGACCAAGTCGCTGCCTTACATATCTGATCAACAGAAGCCTCGTTCTTGAAGGCCCATGTGGAAGCCACAGCCCTAGTGGAGTGAGCTGTGATTCTTTCAGGACGCTGCCGTCCGGCAGTCTCATAAGCCAATCGGATAATGCTTTTAATCCAGAAGGAGAGAGAGGTAGAAGTTGCTTTTTGACCTCTCCGTTTACCAGAATAAACAACAAACAAAGACAAAGTTTGTCTGAAATCCTTAGTAGCTGCTAAGTAAAATTTGAGAGCACGAACTACATCCAAGTTGTGCAACAAACGTTCCTTCTTTGAAACTGGATTAGGACACAAAGAAGGCACAACTATCTCCTGGTTAATGTTTTTGTTAGAAACAACTTTTGGAAGAAAACCAGGTTTAGTACGCAAAAACCACCTTATCTGCATGGAACACCAGATAAGGAGAAGAACACTGCAGAGCAGATAATTCTGAAACTCTTCTAGCAGAAGAAATTGCAACCAAAAACAAAACTTTCCAAGATAATAACTTAATATCAACGGAATGTAAGGGTTCAAACGGAACCCCCTGAAGAACTGAAAGAACTAGGTTGAGACTCCAAGGAGGAGTCAAAATTTTGTAAACAGGCTTGATTCTAACCAGAGCCTGAACAAAGGCTAGAACATCTGGCACAGCTGCCAGCTTTTTGTGAAGTAACACAGACAAGGCAGAAATCTGTCCCATCAAGGAACTTGCAGATAATCCTTTTTCCAATCCTTCTCGAAGGAAGGATAGACTCTTAGGAATCTTAACCTTGTCCCAAGGGAATCCTGCAGATTCACACCAACAGATATACCAAATTATGTGGTAATTTTTCTGGTTACAGGCTTTCAGGCCTGAACAAGAGTATTAATAACAGAATCTGAGAACCCTCGCTTTGATAAGATCAAGCGTTCAATCTCCAAGCAGTCAGCTGGAGTGGGTCGAACGGACCTAGAACAAGAAGGTCTCTCAAAGGTAGCTTCCATGGTGGAGCCGATGACATATTCACCAGATCTGCATACCAAGTCCTGCGTGGCCACGCAGGAGCTAACAAAATCACCGACGCCCTCTCCTGATTGATCCTGGCTACCAGCCTGGGGATGAGAGGAAACGGCGGGAACACATAAGCTAGTTTGAAGGTCCAAGGTGCTACTAGTGCATCCACTAGAGCCGCCTTGGGATCCCTGGATCTGTACCCGTAGTAAGGAACTCTGAAGTTCTGACGAGAGGCCATCAGATCCATGTCTGGAATGCCCCACGGTTGAGTGACTTGGGCAAAGATTTCCGGATGGAGTTCCCACTCCCCCGGATGCAATGTCTGACGACTCAGAAAATCCGCTTCCCAATTTTCCACTCCTGGGATGTGGATAGCAGACAGGTGGCAGGAGTGAGACTCCGCCCATAGAATGATTTTAGTCACTTCTTCCATCGCTAGGGAACTCCTTGTTCCCCCCTGATGGTTGATGTATGAACTTGGCCCTCGCTAGCTGAGGCCAAGCTTTGAGAGCATTGAATATCGCTCTCAGTTCCAGAATATTTAATCGGTAGAAGAGATTCTACCCGAGACCAAAGACCCTGAGCTTTCAGGGATCCCCAGACCGCGCCCCAGCCCATCAGACTGGCGTCGGTCGTGACAATGACCCACTCTGGTCTGCGGAAGGTCATCCCTTGTGACAGGTTGTCCAGGGACAGCCACCGACGGAATGAGTCTCTGGTCCTCTGATTTGCTTGTATCTTCGGAGACAAGTCTGAATAGTCCCCATTCCACTGACTGAGCATGAACAGTTGTAATGGTCTTAGATGAATGCGCACAAAAGGAACTATGTCCATTGCCGCTACCATCAAACCTATCACTTCCATGCACTGCGCTATGGAAGGAAGAGGAACGGAATGAAGTATCCGACAAGAGTCTAGAAGTTTTGTTTTTCTGGCTTCTGTCAGAAAAATCCTCATTTCTAAGGAGTCTATTATAGTTCCCAAGAAGGGAACCCTCGTTGACGGAGATAGAGAACTCTTTTCCACGTTCACTTTCCATCCGTGAGATCTGAGAAAGGCCAGGACAATGTCCGTGTGAGCCTTTACTTGAGGAAGGGACGACGCTCGAATCAGAATGTCGTCCAAGTAAGGTACTACAGCAATGCCCCTTGGTCTTAGCACCGCCAGAAGGGACCCTAGTACCTATGAGAAAATCCTAGGAGCAGTGGCTAATCCGAAAGAAAATGCCACGAACTGGAAATGCTTGTCCAGGAATGCAAACCTTAGGAACCGATGATGTTCCTTGTGGATAGGAATATGTAGATACGCATCCTTGAAATCCACCTTGGTCATGAATTGACCTTCCTGGATGGAAGGAAGAAGTGTTCGAATGGTTTCCATCTTGAACGATGGAACCTTGAGAAACTTGTTCAAGATCTTGAGATCTAAGATTGGTCTGAACGTTCCCTCTTTTTTGGGAACTATGAACAGATTGGAGTAGAACCCCATCCCTTGTTCTCCTAATGGAACAGGATGAATCACTCCCATTTTTAGCAGGTCTTCTACCCAATGTAAGAATGCCTGTCTTCTTATGTGGTCTGAAGACAACTGAGACCTGTGGAACCTCCCCCTTGGAGGAAGCCCCTTGAACTCCAGAGAAAAACCTTGGGAGACTATTTCTAGCGCCCAAGGATCCAGAACATCTCTTTCCCAAGCCTGAGCGAAGAGAGAGAGTCTGCCCCCCACCAGATCCGGTCCCGGATCGGGGGCCCGCATTTCATGCTGTCTTGGTAGCAGTGGCAGGTTTCCTGGCCTGCTTTCCTTTGCTCCAGCCTTGCATAGGTCTCCAGGCTGGATTGGCTAGAGAAGTATTACCTTCCTGCTTAGAGGACGTAGCCCTTGGGGCTGATCCGTTTCTGCGAAAGGGACGAAACTTAGGTTTATTTTTGGTCTTGAAAAGACCTATCCTGAGGAAGGGCGTGGCCCTTGCCCCCAGTGATATCAGAGATAATCTCTTTCAAGACAGGGCCAAAGAGTGTTTTCCCCTTGAAAGGAATGTCAAGCAATTTGTTCTTGGAAGACGCATCCGCTGCCCAAGATTTTAACCAAAGCGCTCTGCGCCACAATAGCAAACCCAGAATTTTTTCGCCGCTAACCTAGCCAATTGCAAGGTGGCGTCTAGGGTGAAAGAATTAGCCAATTTAAGAGCACGAATTCTGTCCATAATCTCCTCATAAGAAGAAGAATTACTAATAATCGCCTTTCCTAGCTCATCAAACTAGAAACACGCGGCTGCAGTGACAGGGACAATGCATGCAATTGGTTGTAGAAGGGAACCTTGCTGAACAAACATCTTTAGCAGACCTTCTAATTTTTTATCCATAGGATCTTGGAAAACACAACTATCTTCTATGAGTATAGTGGCGCGCTTGTGTAGAGTAGAAACCGCCCCCTCGACCTTGGGGACTGTCTGCCATCAGTCCTTTCTGGGGTCGACTATAGGAAAACAATTTTATAAATATGGGGGGAGGTACTAAAGGTATACCGGGCCTGTCCCATTCTTTACTAACAATGTACGCCACCCGCTTGGATATAGGAAAAGCTTCGGGGGGCCCCGGGGCCTCTAAGAACTTTTCCATTTTACATAGTGGTTCTGGAATGACCAGATAATCACAATCATCCAAATTGGATAACACCTCCTTAAGCAGAGCGCGGAGATGTTCCAACTTAAATTTAAAAGTAATCACATCAGGTTCAGCTTGTTGAGAAATGTTTCCTGAATCTGAAATTTCTCCCTCAGACAAAACCTCCCTGGCCCCCTCAGACTGGTGTAGGGGCCCTTCAGAAACCATATCATCAGCGTTCTCATGCTCTACAGAATTTTCTAAAACAGAGCAGTCGCGCTTTCGCTGATAAGTGGGCATATTGGCTAAAATGTTTTTGATAGAATTATCCATTACAGCCGTTAAATGTTGCATAGTAAGGAGTATTGGCGCACTAGATGTACTAGGGGCCTCCTGTATGGGCAAGACTGGTGTAGACGAAGGAGGGGATGATGCAGTACCATGCTTACTCCCCTCACTTGAGGAATCATCTTGGGCATCATTTTTACTAAATTTTTTTATGACATAAAATACATATAGTTAAATGAGAAGGAACCTTGGTTTCCCCACAGTCAGAACACAATCTATCTGGTAGTTCAGACATGTTAAACAGGCATAAACTTGATAACAAAGCACAAAAAACGTTTTAAAATAAAACCGTTACTGTCACTTTAAATTTTAAACTAAACACACTTTATTATTGCAATTGCGAAAAAGTATGAAGGAATTGTTCAAAATTCACCAAAATTTCACCACAGTGTCTTAAAGCCTTAAAAGTATTGCACACCAAATTTGGAAGCTTTAACCCTTAAAATAACGGAACCGGAGCCGTTTTTATATTTAACCCCTTTACAGTCCCTGGAATCTGCTTTGCTGAGACCCAACCAAGCCCAAAGGGGAATACGATACCAAATGATGCCTTCAGAAAGACTTTTCTATGTATCAGAGCTCCACACACATGCAGCTGCATGCCATGCTGTCCTCAAAAACAAGTGCGCCATACCGGCGCGAAAATGAGGCTCTGACTATGATTAGGGAAAGCCCCTAAAGAATAAAGTGTCTAAAACAGTGCCTGCCGATATAATCATATCAAAATACCCAGAATAAATGATTCCTCAAGGCTAAATATGTGTTAATAATGAATCGATTTAGCCCAGAAAAAGTCTACAGTCTTAATAAGCCCTTGTGAAGCCCTTATTTACTATCTTAATAAACATGGCTTACCGGATCCCATAGGGAAAATGACAGCTTCCAGCATTACATCGTCTTGTTAGAATGTGTCATACCTCAAGCAGTAAGAGACTGCACACTGTTCCCCCAACTGAAGTTAATTGCTCTCAACAGTCCTGTGTGGAACAGCCATGGATTTTAGTTACGGTGCTAAAATCATTTTCCTCATACAAACAGAAATCTTCATCTCTTTTCTGTTTCTGAGTAAATAGTACATACCAGCACTATTTTAAAATAACAAACTCTTGATTGAATAATAAAAACTACAGTTAAACACTAAAAAACTCTAAGCCATCTCCGTGGAGATGTTGCCTGTACAACGGCAAAGAGAATGACTGGGGTAGGCGGAGCCTAGGAGGGATCATGTGACCAGCTTTGCTGGGCTCTTTGCCATTTCCTGTTGGGGAAGAGAATATCCCACAAGTAAGGATGACGCCGTGGACCGGACACACCTATGTTGGAGAAAAGTGCACCAAACACAAAATAAATACTTTAAAATAATGTGTTACTTAAAAAGGACCATGTCAGATATACCTTGAAGCTAAGACGTCTTAAACACCTCCTCCTCTCCCTCCTTCCTCCACCCTCTCTTTTCCTCGCTAAAACATCCCCGCACTTCCCCCTACCTTACACCTCACCATTAATCACTTGTCTCATTTGCATGTCGTCTTGAGAGGGCGTGGTTGGAATAGATCAATGTAAGATTGTTGTATGTTATATCTTATAGTTCTATTGTTAAAAGAAAAATACACAAACAGCAAGAACTTGACAAAAGCTAATGAAATTTATCGTTATAGAACAAATGTCAACTGTCATGTACTTGATAAACACCGTACAGTATTCAATTATTGTCTTGCTGATTAAAATAAAAATAATAAAAAAAATAAATAAATAATGTGTTACACTCATATATACATTTTCTGATAAAAAAAATTGCACATAAATATTAATACACATTTTTTTATAACGGTTAAAAGGTAAATGACAAGGTATTTGACTGGAAAGGGCTATAATTTATATGTATGTGTATATCTATCTATCTATCTATCTATATATATATATATATATATATATACTGTATATATATATATACTGTATATATATATCTATATATATGTACATATATACACTTATAAACACACACAAACATATATATATATATATATATATATATATATATATATATATACACAGTATATATATATTGGAATGTAAAATATTTAAAACTACTAGCATTGTAGGTCTAAGACTCTAAAGCAATGTGGGGTTAGAGGACGAGATACAAGTGTTTTTTTTCAGTGCGCTCCATTGATGTCTATGGGGAGAAGTTAACACGGTCGCAATATCCAAAGTCCTGAAGTTATCATGGATCGGGTTTCGCTAGCGCATACAAGATTTACTTTAAACGTGTAATATGTGGGGAGGAAAATTAGCACGCCACTTGTAATCTGGCCCTTTATGGGGGGTTCAATTTTGAGTTTACCGTCCCTTTAACTTTATGTAAAAATCCTCATAGGAAAAAATATAATAAAAAATTCCATTATTTTAATATTTTTAAAACAAAAAGTATTGTGTGTGCTATTTAAAAAGCATAGAGATTCATGGCCAATATTTCTTTTGTTAATGTCAGATTTATAGTTCTAATCCATATGTATAAAAGCTACAAAATGCCACGTTTAAGTGCATTAAGTTCAATGCATCACTTCCAGTTGCATCGTGCTTAAGCCATCATTTACAATGGCAGCACAATCCTAAGTACTATTTGCCTTGGGTGAAGAAGAGAGATACCTTGAGACATTGAGCACAAGGGGTATTGCTGTCATTGAAAATAATGACTTAGACACTATGGCCTCTGATCGCCTGCAGCTTCTTAGAAAAATAAAAATAAATAAAAAACAGCACAGCATGAGTAAGAGATGGGAGGAGGCTATAGAACTAGACTATTTGAGTATATAAAGGAAACATGCATATTTAAATAGCACAATAGCAATGCAATCAATAACATTTTATATAAATTAAAGGGACATAAAACCCAAAATTTTTATTTCATGATTCAGATAGATTATACAATTTTAAACAACTTTCCATTTTATTTCTATTATTTATTTTTCTTCCTTCTCATGTTATCCTTTGCTGAAAGGTTTATCTAGGTAAGCTCAGGAGCAGCAAAGAACTTAGGTTCTAGCAGCTGACTGGTGGCTGCATATATAAATGACGATTGTTAATGACTCACCCATGTGTTCATTTAGAAACCAGTAGTGCATTGATGCTCCTTCAACAAATGATACAAAGAGAATGAAACAAATTAGATAATAGAAGTAAATTAGAAAGTTGTTTAAAATGGTATTCCCTATCAGTGTACAGTAAAATTGGTTAATGTGTTTCCAATTACTTGTTATACCAGTTGCAGACTTTAAAATGTATGGGAAATTGCTGTGTCTGCCAACTGAAACCACAACCCAATACAGGGCTAGTTTCCATTGAGGTGGTAAAGTTTGCAAACAGGTGGTAAAAACATTTATCTCCATTTAAATCTATGGAGAATTTTTATGTTACCACCAGTTTTGAAACTTTACCACCTCAATGGAAATTAGGCCACAGTGGGCTGATCTTATAGGGAGAGAATACCTCATTTGTTATCTAATTATTTACATCTTTATTACTGTGTACTCAAAGGCCAGTACTTAGTATCAGAACTTGAATTCAGAAATGTTCAGTATGGGTGTGGATAAAACAGGCAAAATCAGCTAATTCAAATCAGAAAACAAACGTGAAGGAGTTATTTATAAATAATTTAATACAATTTAATGCACTCCAGTAGGTAAAATGGATCATTAAAAGGGAGAAAATATTAGAGTGTACTGTCCCTTTAAGACTACAATACAACTAGGTGAGAAATAGCCTGTAATGCAGTTCTCCAAGTGATGCATTACATTTAATGGGAAAAAAAGGTAGGTAGTATGCTGGGCAGAGAAACAGATGGTACAATGCAACTTTAAAAAAGGCTGCATTAATATTTTTAAATGCTGATATTGGCATAGGTGGCATAGGCCACCTTTACTGGAAGAAATACTTGCTATTCTCGTTATCATACATTTGCATAAATAATCATACAGCATGAATCAGGAACTAAATCGGCTAGGAACGATTTTAAATGACGGTTTATAAATTAGATTCTGGCACACTTAAAGATGCTATAATTCTGAAACGTCTTCTATTTTTATATATTGGGGCCTATCTATCAAGCTCCGAATGGAGCTTGACGCCCCGTGTTTCTGGCGAGCCTGTAGGCTCGCCAGAAACAGCAGTTATGAAGCAGCGGTCTAAAGACCGCTGCTCCATAACCCTGTCCGCCTGCTCTGATGAGGCAGACAGGAATCACCGGAATTCAACCCCATCGAGTACGATCGGGTTGATTGACACCCCCCTGCTGGCGGCCCATTGGCCGCGAGTCTGCAGGGGGCGGCGTTGCACCAGCAGCTCACAAGAGCTGCTGGTGCAATGCTGAATACGGAGAGCGTATTGCTCTCCGCATTCAGCGATGTCTGTCGGACCTGATCCGCACTGTCGGATCAGGTCCGACAGACGTTTCATAAATAGGCCTCTTAATCTTTATTTCCAACTTTGACCTGAACCTTAGAAATACCGGCCATGTCACAAAAATACTGGCTAAGCGGTGACCCTATATTGGCACCATTTGCACACTTGTGGTGCCAATCACAGCACAGCGCTACCTGGCATTATATAAAAAGTTTATTTAGCCATGCTCTTTATGATGTGTAACATTTTATAGTGACATAAAAAAAAATTAAAGGGACAATTGTGCAATGGCCTTTGAAGAAAAATTCTATTAGTAAAGCTTTAGGCTATTTATATATATATATATATATATATATATATATATATATATATATATACACACACACACACACACTATAGACAATGACCATGTTGTATCACATTTAGCATTTACAAGTTGAATGGACATAAGCAGAAACTTTTTTCAGTCAGCTATATTAAAAGGGACACAAGTCAAACTGAAACTTTAATTATTCAGATAGAGCACACAATTTTAAACAACTTTCCAATTCACTTCCATTAAATGTCCACAATCTTTTTATGTGCACACTTTCTGAGGCATCAGCTCCTACTGAGCATGTGTAAGATTCAAAGAATATATGTATATGCACTTTGTGATTGGCTGATGGCTATCACATGATGCAAGTATATTGTTGAGTTCACCCTGCGTAAATAGGGTACCTTTAACTCTCCTCGATAGGTTCCCTAGTGAACCTTAGAGATTACAGTTATAAAAGTAGGTGAGGGGAGCGCCAAAAGGTAGGTGAAAGAATGGCCTCAATATCTAATAGGCGGTAAAATATACAGTTTTAATAAAATGTTGTATGGTCTATTACAATAAAATACATGGATCCATGTCTAAGAAATGTATATAAAAACAGAATAGCACAATTAAAATCACAATATCACAGTACTTGATATTACATATAAATGCAGACAGTTTGAAAATAACAATAATAGTAAAAAGTGTTGTATGTGTAGCAAAGAGTTGCTCCTATTACAAATTCAGTCTATATCTTACTAGAGAGTGATATATTGAGAGTTCAAAATGTTAACGAAAAATGTCCAAATCAAGATTAGTCCCAAATCCAAAAACAAGTCAATAGTGATGCAAAATAGCTTGCAAGTGGTATGAAAAAACTTGAGTTAAAACATTGGGGTGAAAATAATTGCTTGTGTCAAAAAAATATATATAAAAAAATCAAGATAAAATATATATATATCAAAAAACCTTGTGCAAAATATTTGTGAAAAGTTATATCACAAAAAAAAAAGTTTTGGGGGGAAAAAAAGATGAAAGTGGAAAATGAATTATAATTGCCAATGTTTGAAGGATGGTGTAGTGAATTTCTTGTGTCTTCCAAAGTCCATAGATATCACCAGTGGATAAGCAAAAAAACTATTTTTTGGAAATAACCTGTTAAAAAAAAAAAAAAAAAATACTGCAGAAAATATAAACCGTTAAGTTCAGATAAAGGTAATGTGCTTACTTTGATATGTCGACGCGTTTCGGCCTAGAACTAGGTCTTTATCAAGACTATCACATGATGCAGTAGGAGGGAAAATAGAACTAAGTTTAAAATATGTCAGAAATAAATCTACTACTCATTTGAAATATTTTTATTATGCATTTACTGATTATGCTATGCTACTGTGTTTAGCGGCCCTTTAAAGATGGTAATACAAAATGATAAACTGTATAAATAAAAATAAAAAACTGCAATATACATTTATTATTTATTTTGTCCCCTCTTCCTATAATTCCATTCTGAAATTGTGAGCTTTTCAGTTCCTGTTAGAAATGGAAGTGCAGAACACATATTCCACACAGCCATTGGCTGCACACTCTGGTAACCTATTTATAACTGTCTCTAATTGGCCCCAGCAGAGAAAGTAACCTAAGTAACAACATGGCAGCTCCCATTGTTTTATAGACATTAAAACTTTACACTTATTTTGTCAATATTTAAACAGCTAATGAGACTTTAAAAAATACATCTACAGGTTATTCTCAGATTAATCTTTTCTTTGAAGGAGTTATTCTATCTCACATTTATTAAGTGTTAATGTCCCGTTAAGGAGACATAGTAATGAAAAATAAAATGGATTACAGCATTTTAATTTTGCACTAATACCTCAAACTATGCTTAAAGTGGATGTAAATTTTTTACATATTGACCATCAAAATCTGTTTTTATGCACTCCATTATCAATACCGCATATTTTTTTTTATATATATTGAACATATAAAGTAATAATTACGTTAGTAACTTTGCTCCGTTTTCATGCTGCGCTCCTCCCATCCATAACTTCCTTTCTTTTCAGCGCATAACGACTAGAGCGGTCCCGCCCGCTCTATGACGTATTACCCTTGCGCGTTCACGACGGCTCCCTTTTGTGCGCATGCGTTTCTAATTTAGTCCCGAATATGCGCATGCGTTTGATATTTACTTTCTGAATCGCGCCTGCGTTTCTAAACTCGCATCGCTTAGAAAGACAGCTCAAGAGGTTATACGCATGCGCATATAAAAGACGCATGCGCAGAGATTGAAAATGACGTAAATAAAAGGGGGCTGGACGCCACGGGGTACGCCACATTATTAGTTTAGGCAAATGTCAATCAATGTTAAGAAAGCGGAACAAAATGGCGGGCGGAGGGAGAAATCGAGACTTTGAGAGTTAGATAGGTATATAAATCGGCATTATATTATGTTTTTAGTAAATTCATGAATTAAACATGCTATTTTTTTATGATGAAACGTTTGTGAATGTCGAGTATCGGTGAGTTTACATGCACTTTAACTATACAACTAAAATGTTGCCAAACTATTTGTATATCCCTTTCTGCTGGGATTAAATACATAGATAGGGAAAATAATAAGTGCCTAAATAAAACTCTAAACCATTTTTTTACTAGAATGTTCCTTTTAACAACTTTATATAGCAAAGAAACAAATCTCAAGGTCAAACAGGCAATGGTGCATTACATTTATATCATTGTATTGGTAAATGCAGATTCAATGACATATCACTGTCTCTTTAAGGGCATGCTCCAGTGAGGTAAGTATATTAAAACTGCTATCAGTACAGTTAACCTATGGAGCACTATAGATAACAAAATGAAGGAAGAATTTTGAGTGAAGGGGATATGAGTAGGAACATGCATATTAATGTTACAAAAATATAAATAAATAATATATAAAAAAAATATGTCTCAGCAAAACTTTTCATTAGATAAACCATCTTTTCTGTCCTTGCCTTTCGCTGCCTGGGGCCCCCATGCTATTTCTATGCAAATAACTACCTCCTGAATTATATCTTATTACTTCCACTGGAGCTGAGGTGACATGACCTGAAATGCGTGAGGTGTAGTAAGAGAAGGAGAGAGAGAGAGAGAGACAAACTGAACGAGTGTTCAGTGAGGTGTAAAAAAATATTGTCAGGAATGAAAGAACAAAAAAAAAATGTGCAGCTATAATGTGTTTATTTCAGCCCCCCTCAATCTCTCTTCTCTCTCACTACCCCTCCTTTTTATTTTCCATGTCAGGCAGCACCTTTTAAAATTCATTGGACGTCAGGCGATCATGCACAATCCCATATGCTTTCACTTTATCATTTGCATTTCATGCCTCCTGGCTTTTGATGTGCTGATATGTTTGATGCAGCCAGGAGACGTGCATTATCATTATTTCAATTTTTAAGGGGGTCAAAGCAGGTTTCACACCAAAAGAGAATGAAAAGGGTGAGGGAATTAAAATATAGACAATGGGTTACCCCCAAAATGACTTGGGTCATTCAGAAAATAATAAATTGGGCATCCCTTGAAAAAGATATTTATATTACTGTCATAAAACACATAGATCCAGAACAAGGTAACATGCATGGTTATATATATATATATATATATATATATATATATATATATATATATATATATATATATATATATATATACTTATATAGTAATAATAAAAATAATACATTATTATTATTATTATTAATAGGGAACCTGGATTACAAAAGAAACATTACGGGCTAGATTACAAATAGAATGTTATTTAATGCTCCCGCTCCAGTGTTAACTGCGCTTAGGAATAAGCTTTTTGCGCTCGTTAGGTTGCGCTTGTATTATGAGTTAAAAGTAAACTATTTTTGCTCGCGCTCTAAACCTGACGAGCACAAAAAGCCGAACTTAGAATATCATGTGCACGTTCACATATTCCTCCATAAAAGTCAACGAAGCAAAAAAAAAAGTGAAAAAAACACTGAACTCGCCCACAAACACGATCGCATATTCTAAAGTGCGCTCCCCCAACATGAAAATATGAATATTTCATCTTCCAATGTTCTGCACATAGCAGAATATGTTCTATTTATTCAAACATACATATTTCTATATGATGGTATTTTGGCACAATACACACACACATATATATATTTAAAAAGGTATATATATATATATATATATATATATATATATATATATATATATATATATATATATATATAGGAATATCTATTTAGAAATACATAGAACATATTCTGATATGTGCAGAACATTAGAATCTGAACTATTTACAGTAAATACTCAGTATAAAACGTTATTAAATATGAATATTGCATAAATATGTTTTTACTTGTTTTCATCTACTAAACTGCAAAGGACTCCAATGAACATATATATATATATATATATATATATATATATATATATATATATATATATATATATATATATATAACATAATTTATGTAAGAACTTACCTGATAAATTCATTTCTTTCATATTAGCAAGAGTCCATGAGCTAGTGACGTATGGGATATACATTCCTACCAGGAGGGGCAAAGTTTCCCAAACCTTAAAATGCCTATAAATACACCCCTCACCACACCCACAATTCAGTTTAACGAATAGCCAAGAAGTGGGGTGATAAGAAAAAAGTGCGAAAGCATATAAAATAAGGAATTGGAATAATTGTGCTTTATACAAAAAAATCATAACCACCACAAAAAAGGGCGGGCCTCGTGGACTCTTGCTAATATGAAAGAAATTAATTTATCAGGTAAGTTCTTACATAAATTATGTTTTCTTTCATGTAATTAGCAAGAGTCCATGAGCTAGTGACATATGGGATAATGACTACCCAAGATGTGGATCTTTCCACGCAAGAGTCACTAGAGAGGGAGGGATAAAATAAAGACAGCCAATTCCTGCTGAAAATAATCCACACCCAGAATAAAGTTTAATGAAAAACATAAGCAGAAGATTCAAACTGAAACCACTGCCTGAAGTACTTTTCTACCAAAAACTGCTTCAGAAGAAGAAAACACATCAAAATGGTAGAATTTAGTAAAAGTATGCAAAGAGGACCAAGTTGCTGCTTTGCAAATCTGATCAACCGAAGCTTCATTCCTAAACGCCCAGGAAGTAGAAACTGACCTAGTAGAATGAGCTGTAATCCTTCGAGGCGGAATTTTACCCGACTCGACATAGGCATGATGAATTAAAGATTTCAACCAAGATGCCAAAGAAATGGCAGAAGCTTTCTGGCCTTTCTAGAACCGGAAAAGATGACAAATAAACTAGAAGTCTTTCGGAAAGACTTAGTAGCTTCAACATAATATTACAAAGCTCTAACAGCATCCAAAGAATGCAATGATTTATCCATAGAATTCATAGGATTAGGACATAATGAAGGAACCACAATTTCTCTACTAATGTTGTTAGAATTCACAACCTTAGGTAAAAAATTCAAAAGAAGTTCGCAGCACCGCCTTATCCTGATGCAAAATCAGAAAAGGAGACTCACAAGAAAGAGCAGATAATTCAGAGACTCTTCTGGCAGAAGAGATGGCCAAAAGAAACAAAACTTTCCAAGAAAGTAATATAACGACCAAAGAATGCATGGGTTCAAAAGGAGGAGCTTGAAGAGCCCCCAGAACCAAATTCAAACTCCAAGGAGGAGAAATTGACTTAATGACAGATTTTATACGAACCAAAGCTTGTACAAAACAATGAATATCAGGAAGATTAGCAATCCTTCTGTGAAAAAGAACAGAAAGAGCAGAGATTTGTCTTTTCAAGGAACTTGCGGACAAACCTTTATCTAAACCATCCTGAAGAAACTGTAAAATTCTCAGTATTCAAAAAGAATGCCAAGAAAAAAGATGAGAAAGACACTAAGAAATATAAGTCTTCCAGACTCTATAATATATCTCTCTAGATACAGATTTACGAGCCTGTCACATAGTATCAATCACAGAGTCAGAGAAACCTCTTTGACCAAGAATCAAGCGTTCAAACTCCATACCTTAAAATATAAGGATTTGAGATCCTGATAGAAAGAAAGGACCTTGCGACAGAAAGTCTGGTCTTAACGGAAGAGTCCACAGCTGGCAAGAGGCCACCCGGACAAGATCTGCATACCAAAACCTGTGAGGCCATGCTGGAGCTACCAGCAGGACAAACGAGCATTCCTTTAGAATCTTGGAGAATACTCTTGGAAGAAGAACTAGAGGCGGAAAGATATAGGCAGGATGATATTTGTAAGGAAGTGATAATGCATCCACTGCCTCCGCCCGAGGATCCCGGGATCTGGACAGATACCAGGGAAGTTTCTTGTTTAGATGAGAAGTCATCAGATCTATTTCTGGGAGTTCCCACATTTGAACAATCTGAAGAAATACCTCTGGGTGAAGAGACCATTCGCCCGGATGCAACGTTTGGCGACTGAGATAATCCGCTTCCCAATTGTCTATACCTGGGATATGAACCGCAGAGATTAGACAGGAGCTGGATTTCGCCCAAACCAAAATTCGAGATACTTCTTTCATAGCCAGAGGACTGTGAGTCCCTCCTTGATGATTGATGTATGCCACAGTTGTGACATTGTCTATCTGAAAACAAATGAACAACTCTCTCTTCAGAAGAGGCCAAGACTGAAGAGCTCTGAAAATTGCACGGAGTTCCAAAATATTGATCGCTAATCTCACCTCCTGAGATTCCCAAACCCCTTGTGCCGTCAGAGACCCCCACACAGCTCCCCAACCTGTAAGACTTGCATCTGTTGAGATTATAGTCCAGGTCGGAAGAACAAAGAAGCCCCCTGAACTAAACGATGGTGATCTGTCCACCATGTCAGAGAGTGTCGTATAATCGGTTTAAAGATATTAATTGAGATATCTTTGTGTAATCCCTGCACCATTGGTTCAGCATACAGAGCTGAAGAGGTCGCATGTGAAAACGAGCAAAGGAGATCGCATCCGATGCGGCAGTCCTAAGACCTAAAATTTCCATGCATAAGGCTACCAAAGAGAATGATTGTGATTGAAGGTTTTGACAAGCTGATATCAATGTTAAACTTCTCTTGTCTGACAAGGACAGAGTCATAGACACTGAATCTATCTGGAAACCTAAAAAGGTTACCCTTGTCTGAGGAATCAATGAACTGATTGGTAAATTGATCCTCCAACCATGATCTTGAAGAAACAACACAAGTCGATTCGTATGAGATTCTGCGAAAATGTGAAGACTGAGCAAGTACCAAGATATCGTCCAAATAAGGAAATACCAAAACCCTGTTCTCTGATTACAGACAGAAGGACACCGAGAACCTTTGAAAAAATTCTTGGAGCAGATGCTAGGCCAACGGTAGAGCCACAAAACTGGTAATGCTTGTCTAAAAAGAGAATCTCAGAAACTAAAAGTGATCTGGATAAATCGGAATATGCAGATATGCTTCCTGTAAATCTATTGTAGACATATAATGCCCTTGCGAAACAAAAGGCAGGATAGTCCTACAGTTACCATCTTGAATGTTGGTATCCTTACATAACGATTCAATATTGATAGATCCGGAACTGGTCTGAAGGAATTGACCTTCTTTGGTACAATGAAGAGATAGAATAAAACCCCAGCCCCTGTTCCAGAACTGGAACAGGGGCTGGGGTTGCAGCCAACTCTAGATCTGAAACACATTTCAGAAATGCTGAGCCTTTGCTGTGTTTACTGGGACACGAGAAAGAAAAAAATCTCTTTGCAGGAGGCCTTAACTTGAAGCCAATTCTGTACCTTTCTGAAACAATGTTCTGAAACCAGAGATTGTGAATGGAATTGATCCAAATTTCTTTGAAGAAAACGTAATCTGCCCCATACCAGCTGAGCTGGAATGAGGGCCGCACCTTCATGGGTACTTAGGAGCTGGCTTTAGGTTTCTATAAGGCTTGGATATATTCCAAACTGGAAATGGTTTCCAAACTGATACCGCTCCTGAGGATGAAGGATCAGACTTTTGTTCCTTGTTGTGAGGAAAGGAACGAAAACGATTATTAGACCTAAATTTACCTTAGATTTTTTATCCTTTGGTAAAAAAAGTTCCCTTCCCTCCAGTAACAGTTGAGATAATAGAATCCAACTGAGAACCGAATAATTTATTACCCTGGAAAGAAAGGGAAAGCAAAGTTGACTTAGAAGACATATCAGCATTCCAAGTTTTAAGCCATAAAGCTTTTCTAGCTAAAATAGCTAGAGACACATACCTGACATCAACTCTAATGATATCAAAAGATGGTATCACAAATAAAATTATTAGCATGTTATAGAATAATAATAATGCTATAAAATTATGATCTGTTACTTGTTGCGCTAAAGCTTCTAACCAAAAAGTTGAAGCTGCAGCAACATCCGCTAAAAATATAGCAGGTCTAAGAAGATTACCTGAACATAAGTAAGCTTTTCTTAGAAAGGATTCAATTTTCCTATCTAAAGGATCCTTAAATGAAGTACTATCTGCCGTAGGAATAGTAGTACGTTTAGCAGGAGTAGAGACAGCCCCATTAACCTTAGGGATTTTGTCCCAAAAAAACTCTAATCTGTCAGATGGCACAGGATATAATTGCTTAAACGTTTAGAAGGAGTAAATGAATTACCCAAATTATTCCATTCCCTGGAAATTACTTCAGAAATAGCATCAGGGAGATTAAACACTTCTGGAATAACTACAGGAGATTTAAAAACCTTATTTAAACGTTTAGATTTAGTATCAAGAGGACCAGAATCCTCTATTTCTAATGCAATTAATACTTCTTTAAATAAAGAACGAATAAATTCCATCTTGAACAAATACAAAGATTTATCAGCATCAACCTCTGAGACAGAAACCTCTGAACCAGAAGAACCATTATCAGTATCAGAATGATGATGTTCATTTAAAAATTCATCTGAAAAAAGAGAAGTTTTAAAAGACTTTTATGTATACCAGAAGAAGAAATAACAGACATAGCCTTCTTAATGGATTTAAAAAATAAAATCTCTTATGTTATCAGGAACACTCTGAAAATTAGATGTTGACGGAACAGCAACAGGTAATGTAACAGTACTAAAGGAATTTTTATCTGCATTAATAAGTTTGTCATGACATGCAATACAAACAACAGCTGGAGAAACAGATACCAAAAATTTATAGCAGATACACTTAGCTTGGTAGCTCCAGCACTGGGCAGAGATTTTCCTGAAGTATCTTCTGACTCAGTTGCAACGTGGAACATCTTGCAATATGTAATAGAAAAAACAACATATAAAGCAAAATTGATCAAATTCCTTAAATGACAGTTTCAGGAATGGGAAAAAAATGCCAGTGAACAAGCTTCTAGCAACCAGAAGCAATAAATAATGAGACTTAAATAATGTGGAGACAAAAATGACGCCCATATTTTTTAGCGCCAAATAAGACGCCCACATTATTTGGCGCCTAAATGCTTTTGGCGCCAAAAATGACGCTACATCCGAACGCCGACACTTTTTGACGCAAAAAAACGTCAAAAAATGACGCAACTTCCGGCGACACGTATGACACCGGAAACAGAAAAAAAATTTTTGCGCCAAAAAAGTCCGCGCCAAGAATGACGCAATAAAATGAAGCATTTTCAGCCCCCGCGAGCCTAACAGCCCACAGGGAAAAAGTCAAATTTTTTAAGGTAAGAAAAAATGATTGAAACAAATGCATTATCCCAAGTATGAAACTGACTGTCTGAAAATAAGGAATGTTGAACATCCTGAGTCAAGGCAAATAAATGTTTGAATACATATATTTAGAACTTTATAAAAAAGTGCCTAACCATAGCTTAGAGTGTCACAGAAAATAAGCTTACTTACTTACCCCAGGACACTCATCTACATGTTGTAGAAAGCCAAACCAGTACTGAAACGAAAATCAGCAGAGGTAATGGTATATATATAAGAGTATATCGTCGATCTGAAAAGGGAGGTAAGAGATGAATCTCTACGACCGATAACAGAGAACCTATGAAATAGACCCCGTAGAAGGAGATCATTGCATTCAAATAGGCAATACTCTCCTCACATCCCTCTGACATTCACTGCACGCTGAGAGGAAAACCGGGCTCCAACCTGCTGCGGAGCGCATATCAACGTAGAATCTAGCACAAACTTACTTCACCACCTCCATAGGAGGCAAAGTTTGTAAAACTGATTTGTGGGTGTGGTGAGGGGTGTATTTATAGGCATTTTGAGGTTTGGGAAACTTTGCCCCTCCTGGTAGGAATGTATATCCCATACGTCACTAGCTCATGGACTCTTGCTAATTACATGAAAGAAATATATATATATATATATATATATATATATATATATGTGTGTGTACATATGTATTTGTGTTTATATATCAATACACACACACATATATATAAATATATAAATATATATATATATATATATATATGTGCGTGTGTAAGTTAAAGCCCTTTGCCTGCCTTCTTTTCTCCATAACACCTGAGACCTCTTATCTTTGAACCCTTATAACTTTCGCGTGCAATCATTTTAAAAATGATTGTTATTAAATGGTGTTATTATGAATGTACTTTTTGTAATGTATTTTTTATGTGTTTTGTGACACTTTTGTGTTTTGCGAAACAGTTAACCAGAGCTCTGAGAACGCGGTAATCATTTGAGTGTAAATCGCGATTACTTTCAACTTATAACACCAGCGGTAAACCCGACGAGCGCAAACACCGGCGATAAAACCCTTATCTCTTGCGCGTAACTGTTAACAATTTAAACATAATATGGCCCTATATTAATTCATACACAAGGTGGAAATAGTTGTGCTACTGGTAAATTAAAGTATAATGGGACAAGTGAGATAGACTGTGTTAAAAGCATTTTTTTATATTAAAGGGACATTAAACACTAAATACATGCTAGATAGAATGATGCATTCAAAGAAAAGATTAGTCCATGACTAACATGTAGATGTATTTTTTAAAGTTTCATTAGTTGTTTAAAAAGTGACAAAATAAGTGTAAAGTTTTAGTGTCTATAAAACACTGGGAGCTGCCATGTTGTAACTTGTGTTACCTTCTCTGCTGTGGCCAATTAGGGACAGTTATAAATAGGTCACTAGAGTGTGCAGCCAATGGTTGTGCTGGATTTAACAGTGTTCTGCACTTCCATTTCTAACAGGAACTGAAAAGCTCACAATTTCAGAATGGAATTACAGGCAAAGAGGACAAAATAAATAATGAAAGTATATTGCAGATTTGTTTTATTATATACAATTTATCATTTTATATTACCATCTTAAAGTGTTTAATGTCCCTTTAAGGGCCAATCATACTAGATCATCATATCCAGACACACTAGTGAATCACATACCTGCTTGCTAGTGCATAATCTACATATCCAAAATACATTACCTCCATATATTTAACCATACCAGTGTATAACATTAATATACCCAACTACTGTAGTGCATCATGGGTAAAAATCCCAACACAACACATTATTGGCAATTATCCAAACACTAATATGCCAAAAATAATTGTGTGTCAAATTTACATAGCTAAACAACATTTTTATTTTTTCATTTTTTTTTTCACAGAGAACAATTTTTTTTAATTCTATTACTTGAAGAAAATATTTCTTTCTATATAAAACAGATGTCAAAATAGCAGTTATTTGCTATTTGTTCAGCTTTTGTCGCACATTTTTTACACGACCGAGTAAAGAGGAGAGGTATGAGCCTGTAGCAGAAAAAGCAGCTGCAGAGGGGATGAGGAAGATAAATAGTGCTTAATAGGGAAATTGGGGCCATGTTATAAGCACGTTTAACTTTTGATGCAGGTGTTTGTTTGTTTTTTTTAATGTATTTTGTTAAAGGGACACTGAACCCAAATTTTTTCTTTCGTGATTCAGATAGAGCATGCAATTTTAAGCAACTTTCTAATTTACTCCTATTATCAAATTTTCTTCCTTCTCTTGGTATCTTTATTTGAAATGCAAGAATGTAAGTTTAGATGCCAGCCCATTTTTGGTGAATAACCTGGGTTATTCTTGCTGATTGGTGGATAAATTCATCCACCAATAAAAAAGTGCTGTCCAGAGCCCTAAAACAAAAAAGCTTAGATGCTTTCTTTTTCAAATAAAGATAGCAAGTGAATGAAGAAAAATTGATAATAGGAGTAAATTAGAAAGTTGCTTACAATTGCATGCTCTATCTGAATAACGAAAGAAAAAATTTGGGTTTAGTGTCCCTTAAAAGGGACACTCAATCAAAATTAAACTTTCATTATTCAGCTAGAGCATGCCATTTTAAACAACTTTCCAATTTACTTCCATTAACAAAATGTGCACAGTCTCATACCCCCCAACTGTCCCGAATTTTGCAGGACAGTCCCGATTTTAGGGGTCTGTCCCCCTGTCCCGGGTTGCTAGCCATCTGTCCCGATTTGCCCAATGCATTAAAAAAAATATTTTAATTTTTTTAAATTCTATTGGGTTCATACTCAGAAGCAGCTGGCTTTGCTCTCACAGGTTTAGATACCTGTTAGATTCCCTGTGGAAAAGGAATGGTGTGTGGGTTAAGCAGGAGTAAGAAGGCTGTATACACTCTGACCACGGGTAATGGTGACCTCTCTAACCTACCTCTGGTAGTGATGATGTCTAACCCCTGGTGATAATACTAGCATGCTTTCAGTTTTATACAATGAGCAGTGCTAATACCAGGGTAGCGAACAGTGGCAGCAGCAGACTGCCAGCTAATGTGCTTGCCAACCCCAGGACCCCATACAATGAATTACAGATACCCATATATGATGTAGTGTGTGTCTATCTGTATCCATGACTGTGTGTGTGTATCTGTATGTATAAGTTTATGCTATGTAGTGTGTGTGTGTCTGCATGTATAAATGTAAGCTATGTAGTGTGTGTATGTGTATCTGCATGTATAAGTGTGTATCCGCATGTATAAGTGTATGCTATGAAGTGTGTGTGTCTGCATGTATAAGTGTATACTATGTAGTGTCTGTGTATCTGCATGTATAAGTGTATGCTGCATGTATAAGTGTATGCTATGTAATGTGTGTGTGTGTGTATCTGCATGTGTAAGTGTATGCTATGTAGTGTGTGTGTATTTGCATGTATAAGTGTATGCTATGTAGTGTGTGCGTATCTGCATGTGTAAGTGTATGCTATGTAGTGTGTGCGTATCTGCATGTTTAAGTGTATGCTATGTAGTGTGTGTGTGTATCTGCATGTGTAAGTGTATGCTATGTAGTGTGTGTGTGTGTGTATCTGCATGTGTAAGTGTATGCTATGTAGTGTGTGTATATCTGCATGTATAAGTGTATGCTATGTAGTGTATGTGTATCTGCATGTGTAAGTGTATGCTATGTAGTGTGTGTATCTGCATGTGTAAGTGTATGCTATGTAGTGTGTGTATCTGCATGTATAAGTGTATGCTATGTAGTGTGTGTGTATCTGCATGTATAAGTGTATGCTATGTAGTGTGTGTGTATCTGCATGTATAAGTTTATGCTATGTAGTGTGTGTGTATCTGCATGTGTAAGTGTATGCTATGTAGTGTGTGTATATCTGCATGTATAAGTGTATGCTATGTAGTGTGTGTGTGTATCTGCATGTGTAAGTGTATGCTATGTAGTGTGTGTATCTGCATGTGTAAGTGTATGCTATGTAGTGTGTGTGTATCTGTATGTGTAAGTGTATGCTATGTAGTGTGTGTGTATCTGCATGTATAAGTTTATGCTATGTAGTGTGTGTGTATCTGCATGTGTAAGTGTATGCTATGTAGTGTGTGTATATCTGCATGTATAAGTGTATGCTATGTAGTGTGTGTGTGTATCTGCATGTGTAAGTGTATGCTATGTAGTATGTGTATCTGCATGTGTAAGTGTATGCTATGTAGTGTGTGTGTATCTGTATGTGTAAGTGTATGCTATGTAGTGTGTGTGTATCTGTATGTGTAAATGTATGCTATGTAGTGTGTGTGTATCTGTATGTGTAAGTGCATGCTATGTAGTGTGCTACTGTGCATTTTTGCCTTCTTTAAAGGCCAGAATCTAGAATATTAATGGGGATATGCAGAGAGCAGTTTTAAAGAATTTATTAATAAATGTCCAATTAAGATAAAAATATTTAGCAATGTCTTTGCAAAGGCTAATTAAATACATAGCTCACATAGCCATACCAGTGGTTTGAGCTTGTGTTTGATTTGCTGCCTAAGTGTATTAAAATATATAACTTTATTTAGAATTTTATTTATATTACTTTGGTCTTATGATTTTTTTAAGCCCCGCCCACCACATGTCAATTTTTTGCCCCGGGGGGGGTGGGGGTGTCCCTCTTTTGAATTTTGAAATGTTGGGAGGTATGCAGTCTTTTTATATTTAAACGTTTTGAGTCACCAGCTCCTACTGAGCATGTGCAAGAATAAGTGTGTATGCATTTGTGAATGGCTGTTGGCTGTCACATGGTACATGTATGCATTTGTGATTGGCTGATGGCTGTCACATGATACATGGGGAGTGGAAAAAGATATAACTTTTAAAATTGTCAGAAAAAAAATCTACTACTCATTTGAAGTTCAGACTAAGTGCTATTGCATTGTCTTATTATCTTGCATTTGTTGATTATGCAAATCTACTGTGTTGACTGGTCCTTTAAATGTGACATCATTCAAGGGATAGGAAAGTCAAAATTAAACTTGCATCATTCAGACAAAGCACACTATTTTAAATTCACTTCCATTTTCAAATGTGCTTTGCTCTATTGGTATCGCCTGTTGAAAAATAATACGCACATAATCCTACACTAGTTAGAGCTAGCTTCTGATTGGTGCCTGCACACATTTGTCTCTTGTGATTGGCTAACTAGATCTCAGTAGTGCAAAGCTGTTCTTTCAGCAATAGATAGCAAGAGAATGAAGCACATTTGATAATAGAAGTCAATTGGAAAGTTGTTCGAAACTGCATGTTCTATCCGAATCATGAAAGAAAATTTTGGGGTTTCCCGTCTCTTTAATATATTGCTGCAAGAAAAAGTTAAGAGATAAATGATGTTCCTATTTTTATTGTGAAGGCTACTGGTTCAATTCACTTTTTAAATAACTCGTGTAATTTTGCCCCGTGATATCATTACAAAAAAGAAATCAAATTTATTGAGAGACATGCTAGTTCATGCATAATGTTAATCTATGGCATGCTCAAGATTGCTGGTATAAATGCCATACATCAAAGTTCATATTAAATGTTAAAACTAGAAAAACGTTCGCATGTCACGTGGCATAAGTGCTGATGTACTCTAGAAACGGTTAATGGTCCTAATCTTATGATTATAACACTTTGCATTAAAATACGTAACATAAAATGGCATGCTTTTGGTCATAACTGACTTTTAAAATAAAAACTTATATTAACGCTAGAATTTAAGTTACAGAGGCACAAAAAAAGTCACACTGCATGTTTTTTTATCGCAGAGATTTTTTTCTGTTTAAAATACCAACTATATATTAAGGTCCAGATTACGAGTGGAGTGCTGCTTAACGCTCCTGCTAGATCGTTAACTGCACTAGACGTAAGCTTGTTGCGCTCGTCGGGTTGCGCTCATATTATGAGTTGAAAGTAAACTGTTTTTGCTCACACTTTTACTCGACCTAAGAAAATTGTGTGCGCATTCACGTATTCCCACATAGAAGTCAATGGAGGAAGAAAAGTGGAACACCGTACTCGAGCTTAAACCTGATCGCATATTCTCACGTGCACTAACCAGACATGAAAATCTTAATATTTCACATTCCAATATTTTTCACAGAACAGAATATGTTCTATTTATTCATAAATAAATATTTCTACATATATCTGATGTTTTTTCACAAATATATATTTATATATAAGAATATATATTTATAAATACATAGAACATATTCTGCTATGTGCAGAACATTGGAAAGTGATATTTACAGTAAATACATAGTTAAAACCTTTATTAAATATGAATATTGCATAAATATGCTTTTACATATACATACATATATACATACATACAGTCATATGCAAAAGTTTAGGCACCCCCGACAATTTTCATGATTTTCATTTATAAATAATTGGGTCAGTTCAATTTCATTTTGATCTATCAAATAACTGAAGGAAACAGTAATATTTCAGTAATGAAATTAGGTTTATTGGATTAACAGAAAATGTGCAATATGCATCAAAACAAAATTAGGCAGGTGCATAAATTTGGGCACCCCAACAGAAATATTGCATCAATATTTAGTAGAGCCTCCTTTAGCAGAAATAGCAGCCTCTAGACGCTTCCTAAAGCCTGTAATGAGTGTCTTGATTCTGGATGAAGGTATTTTGGACCATTCCTCCTTGCAAAACATCTCCAGTTTAGTTAGGTTTGATGGTTGCCGAGCATGGACAGCCGGCTTCAAATCACCCCACAGATTTTCAATGATATTCAGGTCTGGGGACTGGGATGGTCATTCCAGAACATTGTACTTGTTCCTATGCATAAATGCCAGAGAAGATTTTGAGCAGTGTTTTGGGTCGTTGTCTTGTGTCGTTATCTTGTTGAAATATCCAGCTCCGGCATAACTTCAACTTTGTGACTGATTCCTCAACATTATTCTCAAGTATCTGCTGATATTGAGTGGAATCCATGCAACCCTCAACTTTAACAAGATTCCCAGTACCGGCACTGGCCACACAGCCCCACAGCAAGATGGAACATTCACCAAATATTACTGTGGCTAGCAAGTGTTTGTCTTGGAACGTTGTGGTCTTTTGCCGCCATGCATAACGCCCCTTGTTATGACCAAATAACGCAATCTTTGATTCATCAGTCCACAGCACCTTCTTCCAAAATGAAGCTGGCTTGTCCAAATGTGTGTTGGCATACCTCAAGTTACTCTGTTTGTGGCGTGTGTGCAGAAAAGGCTTCTTCCACATCACTCTCCCATACACTGAATTGTTGAACGATGTACAGTGACACCATCTGCAGCAAGATGATGTTGTAGGTCTTTGGAGGTGGTCTGTGGGCTGTTTTTGACGGTACTCACCATCCTTTGCCTTTGCCTCTCCAATATTTTACTTCTGGCCTTAACAAGAACTGTGCCTGTGGTAATCCATTTAGTCACTATATTCCTCACAGTGGACACTGACAGCTTAAAATCTCTGTGATAGCTTTTTGTAGCCTTCCCCGAAACCATAATGTTGAACAATCTTTGTTTTCAGGTCATTTGAGAGTTGTTTTTAGGCCCCCATGTTGCCACTCTTCAGAGGAGAGTCAAAAAGGAACAACAACTTGCAATTGGCCACCTTAAATACCTCTTCTCATGATTGGATGCACCTGTCTATGAAGTTCAAGGCTTAATGGGCTCACCAAACCAATTGTGTGTTCCAATTAATCAGTGCTAGGTAGTTACAGGTATTCAAATCAACAAAATGACAAGGGTGCCCAAATTCATGCACCTGTCTAATTTCGTATTGATGCATATTGCACATTTTCTGTTAATCCAATAAACCTAATTTCACTACTGAAATATTACTGTGTCCTTCAGTTATTTGATAGATCAAAATGAAATTGCTGATCCAAACACCCAATTATTTATAAATGAAAATCATTAAATTGTCAGGGGGTGCCTAAACTTTTGCATGCGACTGTATATGTGTGTGTTTATATGTGTATATATGTCTGTAAATACATATATACACATATAAATACATATATACTTTCAACTCGTAATACCATTGCTAAACCCGACAAGCGCAAACACTCGCAATGAAACCCCTCATCGTTCCCATGTAACTATTAGAACTTCACTCGTAATCTGCCCCCAATATTAGCGGACGGAAAACCGCAATATGCTTAAAAATACATGTTAACATCTTAAATAATGGAGAACAACAGAGAATGATGCAGCAATCAGTGCATTTTTTTTATATAAATATATATATATATATATATATATATATATATATATATATATATACATATACACACACAGTATCAGTTTTCATTTGATAATGGCCAATTTGTCTGCAGCTCAAAACATACAGCAAGAGAAGCTGCAGGAGAAGGGCAAAGAGTGTTAGACTTATTTGTATGCATGAAGGACGGGAATGACAATTAAGGGCGCTGTGCACCTGAGAGGCGCAAGGGTTGATAGGATATCCTTAATGAAACTGGATGTCTTATGGGGATAGGGCCACATACTTAAAGAGCGCTGACACGAAGACAATGAAGAAGTTAAAAAACTGAGAAGTCAGCTTTCAGGTTTTATTATTTCTAATTAAGCAGAAAAGGTGCAACTCACAGGTGTCCAACATTTTAAAACAAGGGACCACAACATTTTATTCATTCTCAGACTGTGATTCCATTTTTAAAACTATAAGGTGAAACAAATATGATTAAACCAAAATTAAAAAAACAAACACACACACATACAACACAAGAATTAATATTTTGCTTCGTACCAACCAGCAAAGGAATAAGCAGGTCTCTGAGAACAAGTGGTAGCTTTTGCTTAAATGACCAGTAAACACAGTAGATTTGCACAATAAACAAATGCATGATAAAAAAAATACAATAGCACTTAGTCTGAACTTCAAATGAGTAGTAGATTTTTTTCAAAAAAAGTTCAAAGTTATGAATACAGGTGAAACTTGAAAAATTAGAATATTGTGCAAAAGTTCATTTATTTCACTAATGCAACTTAAAAGGTGAAACTAATATATGAGATAGACTCATTACATGCAAAGCAAGATAGTTCAAGCCGTGATTTGCCATAATTGTGATGATTATGGCTTACAGCTCATGAAAATCACAAATCCACAATCTCAGAAAATCAGAATATTACATGCAATCAATAAAACAAGGATTGTACATAGAACAATATCGGACCTCTGAAAAGTATAAGCATGCATACTGTATGTACTCAGTACTTGGTTTGGCCCCCTTTTGCAGCAATTACTGCCTCAATGCGGCGTGGCATGGAAGCTATCAGCCTGTGGCACTGCTGAGGTGTTATGGAAGACCAGGATGCTTCAATAGCGGCCTTCAGCTCTTCTGCATTGTTAGGTCTAATGTCTCTCATCTTTCTCTTGGCAATGCCCCATAGATTCTCTATGGGGTTCAGGTCAGGCGAGTTTGATGGCCAATCAAGCACAGTAATCCCACGGTCATTGCTTTTGGCAGTGTGGGCAGGTGCCAAGTCCTGCTGGAAAATGAAGTCAGCATCCCCATAGAGCTCATCTGCGGAAGGAAGCATGAAGTGCTCCAAAATCTCCTGGTAGATGGCTGCGTTGACCCTGGTCTTAATGAAGCACAGTGGACCAACACCAGCAGATGACATGGCTTCCTAAATCAACACAGACTGTGGAAACTTCACACTGGTCTTCAGTGATCTTGCAGTGTGTGCCTCTCCATTCTTCCTCCATACGCTCGGTCCTTGGTTTCCAAATGAGATGCAAAATTTGCTCTCCTCAGAAAAGAGGACTTTGGACCACTGAGCAACAGACCAGGTCTGTTTTTCTTTAGCCCAGGTAAGACGCTTCTGACGTTGTTTGTTGTTCAGGAGTGGCTTGACAAGAGGAATACAACATTTGAAGCCCATGTTCAGGATCCGTCTTTGTGTGGTGGCTCTTGATGCACTGACTCCAGCCTCAGTCCACTCCTTGTGAAAGTCCCCAACACTTTTGAATGGCCTTTTCCTGACAATCCTCTCTAGGCTGCGGTAATCCCTGTTGCTTGTGCACCTTTTTCTTCCACTCATTTTCCCCTTCAACATAACTTTCTATTAATGTGCTTTGATACAGCACTTTGGGAACATCCAACTTCTTTTGCAATTATCTTTTGAGGCTTTCCCTCCTTATGGAGGGTGTCAATGATGGTTTTCTGCACAACTGTCAGGTCAGCAGTCTTTCCCATGACTGTGATTCCTACTGAACCAGACAGAGACCATTTAAAGGCTCAGGAACCCTTTGCAGGTGTTATGGCTTAATTAGCTGATTAGAGTGGGACACTTTGAGCCTAGAATATTGCACCTTTTCACAATATTCTAATTTTCTGAGATTGTGAATTTGGGGTTTTCATGAGCTGTAAGCCATAATCATCAAAATTATGACAAATCACGGCTTGAACTATCTTGTTTTGCATGTAATGAGTCTATTTCATATATTAGTGTCACATTTTAAGTTGTATTAGTGAAATAAATTAACTTTTGCACGATATTCTAATTTTTCGAGTTTCACCTGTATTTCCAATCCTCCTGTTTCATGTGACAGCCATCAGCCAATCACAAATGCATTTATGTATATTCAATGAATTCTTGCACATGCTGAGTAGTAGCTTAACTCAGAGTGTAAATATAAAAAGCCTGTGCAAATTTTTCAATGGAAGTAAATTTGAAAGTTGTTTAAAATTGCATGCTCTATCTACTTCATAAAAGTTTAATTCTGACTTGAGTGTCCCTTTAAGCTGAGCTATATGGATAATAACTGTGGGTAGGTTTTTTGGGTGTTCAAAAATAGAAAGACGACAAAGACTTGTGAGGCATCACAAGCAATATTTATGTTTTGGGTTCACAAATTGAGCCTGTTGGATAACCTAAACATACACTTAAATAAACAAATAGAATACAGCACTCACAAGTCACAGGAACACGGAGAAGCAGGGGTGGAACTACAGGGGGTGCAAAGACGAAACTGCGACTGGGCCCCCGAGGGTGGGGGCCCAGCTTAAAAAGAATTTCAATAAAAAACGTTGACCTGCTACTGCCTGAAATGATATCATGTGTCTCTGGCTCTTACTACAGGGGTTAGTGTTTCTGTTTTACCCATTGGTGTTTATGTGTGTGTATGTGACTGAGTGTGTATTTATGCATGTATGTGTGTGGATGTTTGTGGAACCAGCAAATTACAGACCATGTTACTACAGCATGGGGGGGAGCAGGGGGTAAACATTGTCACTATAGTGTACCACTATATACAGTACGGGGGGGGGGGGCTGGACCATGTCACAGACTACTGTGGTCACTTTATAAAGTACTGGGGCGGGTAGGGTCAGGCCAGCCATTTCACTGGTAGAATGTGTCACTAACTCACTATATACAGTACTGGTGGGTTAAACAGTTTCACTATATAGAGTAATAGGGGGTCAGACCATCATGATCAGACTGTGGGCACAGGGTACCTCCTTTTGCAGACATGTAATCTGATTCACATTTTTTTCTGTGTTAAATGTAAAAAAAAAAAAAGATTTGTAGCAAATTCACATTTTTTTTGGGGGGTGGGAGGGCCCTTCTTAGATTCTTGCACCTGGGCCCTGTGGTTTCTAGTAACGCCTCTGCGGAAAAGGCTTACCAAGCATGCAAAAATGTCCACAAACAAAGGAATTTCTCCAGCTGTGATATAAAAGACCTTTATTGATCATATAGGGCCTATAGAAAAAGCAACGTTTCAGACTAACACTTAGCCCTTTCTCCACTTTGGGGAAATGGGAAGCCAGATAAAAGCACTGTGGGAAACAGCACATGCATACTTGTATTATTATTTGTGACACAAGCTTAAGTCAATATGGACCACTATTACTAATATGCTGCTTTGAACCATAAAATACAGTTACTTAAAATCCTGAAGATGGATTATTTTTATCTTTTGAAAGCACGGAAGGCATCACTGGCTCTAGTACCACATGTGTGCTTCAGTGCAATACTTTAAAGGGACACTGTACAATAAAATGTGTTTTTCCTTAATGTGTTTCAAATGACTTGTTACACCTCCTGCAGAGTGTTAAATGTGTGGTAAATTGTTCCTTCGTGTTTATTTTTGTATTTGAAATTGTCATTGTTTCTTATTGAAACCATTACCTGTTCTTCTCAAGGAAAAATAAAAGTAAATGAAAAATAAGAAGGGTGCTAAAAAGCGGAGTAGATCTCACAGAAAATATATGTGAACAATGACTGCATAAGAGATACTTGGTATCAAGGTAAATTTGCAAATCTTATATGGTTACTTATTATGTGTGGAAATTCATTCATAAAGAATGAATAAGGACAGATATGCATCTCTAAAAAACAATCAACTTAAAACATATAAAATGACATGAATTATTCATATTTCTCGTTATGCCAGGTATCTGAAAATGTCCACAGACCAATGGTCGAAAAGTGATTTAGTACTGGGACGTCTCCCAATAAACACTTCAAATATCCACCATATAATCCACTGTTAAATCCGGATAAGCATGTGATCTTGTCTCTGTGTCTCCTGGGCTAGGAGTTATTATGTCAAAAGTCAATGGTTCACAAAACAGGTAACTCTATGATAGTCAGGTACTCAACCCTCTTCCAAGCTATAGCCAGTGGCTAAGTGAGAGGTGTACCTTGCTGTTTTAGAAGAATCTCCTGGGTTAGTGTGTCAGCTCCAGTTTGTGCTTCTCCTTACTGGCGTGACGTCTGATGACATCATATGCCCATGGCTGCAGAACAGGTCTGCTGTCAGCGACTGCTTTATACCGGTTGATCCTGCTCTTAAGTACAGAGTACGCAGGTACCAGTGCCAACACACTTAATTGTATAGTGCGAGTGTATCCTTTGCGAGAATGCTTCTTTATCTTTGTAGTTTTGCCAAACTAAGCAAACTAAGCAAAACAGTTGTAAACGTACTGCCACTCAATCCTCAATCATATCAATGCGTTTCACCCGCTTAGGGGCTTTTTTAAGATGAGTTTGAGTTGTGGCTGCTCCCCTTAATGACCTTCTAAACCTCTTTGGTTGGTTGTACCTATTAAGTGGTGGGTGGAAACATTAAGGTGGTATTTTCCTATTATTTGCATACATAGGAGTCTGTACAATAACCCTCCTTGGTTATATATTATTATATTTCACAAAACTCAGAAAAAAATGTTACAAAGTACAGGCGGAGCAAAGTTTTCATCCAGGCGGCGAAGATCTTCTTCCAGGGCGGCACTATCTTCTTCCCGGAGGTGCGGAGCGGTCTTCGGCAATGCGCGGATTCCGAGCGCTGGTCCTCATCTGGAGGGCTGGTCCTCTTCAGCAGTGGCAGTCTTCAGGATGTGGATCTTCATCTTCATGTGATCGTCCGCCAGACACTCAAGCTTTAATGCAAGGTACATCTTTTATATTGGGGCACAGTTGCATTCCTATTGGCTGAAATCAAATTGGCTGTTCAAATCGACCGACCAGGGCTCAGCGAATTGCTAAAGACCGCTCCGAGATAGAAGATGGTGCAGCCCTGGAAGAAGATCTTCGCCACCTGGATGAAGACTTTGCTCTGTCTGGACTTCCGGACTTCAGGAACGGTGAGTAGATTTTCTGGGGTTAGTGTTAGTTTTTTTGGGGGGTGTTTTTTTTTTTAGATTAGGGCATTTTTTATTTGAATGGGCACAAAAGAGCGGATTGCCATTTTAAGGACAATGCCCATGCAAATGCCCCTTAGTTTTTTTTAGACTTAGTTTTTTTATTCTGGTGGGTTGGTTGGTTGGGGGCTATTGGTAGTTTATTGATAGATTAGGAGGTGTTTTTATTTTGGGGTGGCTTTTTTTTTAGGGCTATTAGATTAGGTTTAATTTTTTATAATTTTGGATAAATTTGCTTATTATTTTTTGTAATTTTAAGATTTTTTTTTATTTTTCGTAATGTTAGTGTTTTTTTGTAATGTTCGATTATTTTTCATTTTCATAATTTTAATGTTGTTTTTTGTAATGTTAGGGTCTTTAAATATTTTCGTAGTGTTAGGATTTTTTTAATATTGTAATTAAGGTTTTTTTCTTTTTAGTTTATTAGGTTAATTTATAGTTTAATCATAGGTGTTTTTTTTCACAGGTACATTTTTATTTATTTTAAGATAGTTATATTGTAAGTTTAATTTAAAGTTAGGGGGTGTTAGGTTTAAGGGTTAATTGTTTAATTTAGTGTTTTGTGATGTGGGGGGGCGGCAGTTTAGGGGTTAATAGGTTTAGTTTAGTGTTGGCAATGGGGAGGGGGGGTCAGCGGTTTAGGGGTTAATAACTATGTTATTAGTAGAGATGTAGGGGGCTAGCGGTTTAGGGGTTTTTAACTTTATTGTATTAGTATTGATGTAGGGGGCGGCGGTTTAGAGGTTAATATGTTTATTTAGTTTAGGGGCTAATATGTTTAGCAGTTTAGGGGCTAATAACTTTAATTAGTGTCGGCGATGTGGTGAAGGGTGGCGGATTAGGGGTATTTAGACTAGGAGTTTATGTCAGGGTGTTAGATTTATATATAACTTTATTTTCCCCATAGACATCATTGGGGATTGCGTTATAGCGATCGCCATTCTGCGATCGCAAGTGTTACATTTTTTTCCGAACATTTTCTCTCCTTTGATGTCTATGCACGTGCACGAGTACGTCGTCAGGCCTTGGCTTTTGTGCAGTATGGAGCTTATCGAACCATATCACACAACAAAAGAAGGTTTTTCAGTAACTTGTAATGGCAGTGCTATGGAAAGTGCGATACCACTCATTTATTTGCGTATTTATGCACCGGGTTTAGCACATAACTTGTAATCTTGGCTATGGTTGTGTATTGAAATGCTCATCATGGCTGGGTACAAGCAGCTATTTCAGATACATATATTGCTGTCGCTTTCCTAACCACCCCACTAGGGGAATACTTACTATTTAATTGTATTCTGTTTTTATAACCTTTCTACAGAGAATACATTTGTTATTCATATTTTCAGTGTAGGTGGTAGATTCTACTGGCTAACGCAGCCATTTTAAATGACAAAATAAAAGTAAAAAAGTTATTTGCAAACAATAAAATCCACTCTAGAAAGTGAAATGGACCATTGGGGACATATTGAAGTAGAGAAAATTTTAGAGCACAATGTACATTTAACCCTTTGAGTGCTAAGCACTTTCCCACCTGGGTGCTAAGCACATTTGAGGGTTTTTTAATTTTACATATTTTTTTTTTTACTTTTTTTGTTTTCATTTCAGATCCCCAAGACTTATACCATTGGAAAGGCGATTACCTTTCCAATGGTGGGTCTTGGGGGTCTGTAGCTGCTTAGATGCCTGCAATACAGGCTTCTAAGCAGCATGCCCCCTTTCCCTATATTGTTCATTGTCTTTTTTACATAAAGTTGTGCGGTGACGTCATCACGTCATTATGCGTGACGTCACCACGCAAAACGGTAAGCCCCGGCGATGCCTGTCACTCTACAGGCACGATCGCCGGGGTAGGAGCGGGTGGGATCCCCCAGATCTCCCTCAAGGTGGGAGAGTGCTAGCGACGGCTCTGAGCCGTCGTTAGCACCTGAGTGAGAAACTCTGCGACAGCTCAGAGCCGTCGTTAGCACTCAAGGGGTTAATATATACCCTGGATTTGCTGTTGGAAGTGTGCCACACTCCATACTAATTATACTATGAGATTAATTCATGGAAACACATATTTAGTGGGCAGTGGAAAGCACCACAGGCAACACTGCTATGGTGCTTACAAAAGAAGAAAATAAGTCATATACTTGATGGTAATCATTTTAACAGTACTTTGACAGAGTGTATGGAAGAGTCATAAGAGGGCGTTTTTACTTAGAACCCGGAATTCTGCATAATTTCTACTCTACAAAGTAATACTCAGCTTAAAGCAAAATTGATCAACTTGGAGTTGTATTTCTATTATGCATTTGAGTTCTTGTGAAGTATCCTGAAAAGCAGTGAGGGACAGTTTTTACTTTTAATAGCAGAATATATATATATTACAGTGTCTGGAAAACTACTGTAAATAAAACATTTGATTGTTTGCACATATGTTGGATAAGTTTCCTAACTTTAATGGAAATGGCGTAAACTCAGGGTTATAAGACTTCCCCCTCTATATTCCTGTGTTTAAAGCAATGGACACAAAAAAAAAAAAGTAAAGCATGGTGAGTGCTACAAGGGTGAGTCAAGTTAATTTATCAAACTACATTTACTTCTTCTTCATATTATGTAACCAATTAAGTAATTTATTTTATAAAAAAATTAAAAATAGAAAACAGGAAAAATGTTTGTGAAGGGGTGCCTAATAAACCTAATATTAGAATCATATGTATGTTACATACCGTTAAGTGGATGTGACGTATTTTAGGACTTTGCCTCTAGCAAATCACTATGAATAAAACCAGGACCTGATGGACAGTTAGCATTCATTTGGATAGAAAAGGGACAGAAGCAGAACAAGTTGGATTGATAACTTTGCAGTTTGGAACAATCAGGGTATGAAACATGGAAGCAGAACTGGACTTAGCAATCTCATAGCCTAGACCAGGCAAGGACAGCAAAGTGATGGCAAAGAACTGGACTTGTATATATTGCTGCCTGGAGTAGGATGGGTACAACATGTGGAAGCAGAACTAGACTTAATCTCCAAGTTTCAAAAGGGATGGTTAAGTAATAGCAATTTGCAGACAAAACACTTGGTCAAAAACTTGTAGACACAGCATGACAAGCTCTTTGTTAGAAGGACTGGGCCAACATCTTTGTAGTCAGAACATGCTGATTAGACACATTGCCAGGACCAGGTATATGAACCAGGTACAAGAACAGATTTTCTAGAAGTATCATCAAAAATATCTCAAACCAAATAAAAATGAAATGGGGTGGAGGTTAGACACTACAAGGTCAGATAGGCCACCAAAAATTGTTTTAGAACAACAAGAGGATGTAGAGGAGGTGGAAAGAGGAGGCAAAGACACCCCAGCCAAGGGCTTAAATATTCCTCCCACTTCCCCTATCCCCCAGTCATTTTGCTGAGGGAACAAGGAAAAGTAGGAGAAACATCATGGTATAAAACTTGCCAGAAGAGAAAATATAAAAAGGGAGCCGCACATCAAAAAAATAAATTATGGGCGGGGTCGTGGACTCTCCCTGCCAGGAAGGAAAGGAATTTATCTGGTAAGCATAAATTATGTTTTCCTTCCATAAGGCAGGGAGAGTCCACAACTTCATTTCTTACTGTTGGCAAAACTATACCCAACTGAATGACTAATAGGAGGGAACAAAAAAAAGAGGCGGACCCTATTCTGAGGGCGCCGCAGCCAACAAAACAATTCTCCCGAAAGCTGCTTCAGCCAAAGCAAACAAAGTGTGTAAGGAAAACCAAGTAGCCGCATTACAAATATGATTCTTTGAGGCTTTGTTCTTAAAAGCCCAAGAGGAAGCCACTGCTCTAGTGAAATGAGCCGTTATCCTCTCAGAGGGCTGTCATCCCACTGTCTCATTAGCTAAGTGGATGACACTCCTCAACCAGAAAGATAGAGAAGTCGTAGTAGCCTTCTGCGCCTTACGCTTCCCCGTATAGATGACAAAGAGGAAGATTGTCTGAATTCCTTAGTAGCCTGAAGATGGAACTTCAAGGCACGAACCACATCTAGATTGTGAAGCAAACGTTCCTTCACTGAAGAAGGATTAGGACACAAGGAAGGAACAACAATTTCTTGATTAATGTTACGATTCGACACCACCTTAGGGAGGAACCCTAGTTTAGTGTGTAAAACCGCCTTATCAGCATGAAAAAAACAGATAAGAGGGATCACATTGCAAAACAGAAATAGCCAACAAAAAATAACCTTCTAATGTCAACCAAGTCCAAGTAAATGGGAATACAGCATCACTGATTGTGCTCGGTGATAGGGGTTAACTGCAATAACCCCAAATAATCCAAAAATGCAAAGTTCACCAGCACTAATATGGTAAAAAATCTAATCTTTATTTAAGACCCATTTAAAAATAGCAACGTTTCGGGGTTAACCCCTTAGTCATGCCATCTGTTGCATATGGTTATTGAATTCCTTTTAAACATTCTCTTGTTAGCGCCAAACATTTCTTGGAAGGTGCTTTAGCACCACCTAGTGGCGACTTATTTACATTACATCTTAATACTTTTATATATATATATAAAAAAAATGCAACATATAAAAACAATGTATCACCACAAATGACTGTACAGCAGGACACAATATATCTTAACTATTGCCTTTTTGTTTAAACTTTGACCTTGACCTTTCATGTTTTCTCTGAATTTTTCTCTGAATGAATATATAAATGTTTCAGTGTACTAAACATGGTCATCCATTAAAGTTTAACTCTGAAAATACATGATAAGAGGGGGTAATGTTAAATTTGTATCTAAACAAAAAGGAAATAGTTAAGATATATTGTGTGCTGCTGTACAGTCATTTGTGGTGATACATTGTTTTTATATGTTGCATTTTTTTATAATTAAAGTATTAAGATGTAATGTAAATAAGTCGCCACTAGGTGGTGCTAAAGCACCTTCCAAGAAATGTTTGGCGCGAACAAGAGAATGTTTAAAAGGAATTCAATAACCATATGCAACAGATGGCATGACTAAGGGGTTAACCCCAAAACAGTGCTATTTTTAAATGGGTCTTAAATAAAGATTATATTTTTTACCATATTAGTGCTGGTGAACTTTGCATTTTTGGATATTTTTTTTTAATTTAATGTCAACAGTATGCATAGGCTCAAACAGAGTCTGCTGCAAAGCACTAAGAACAAGGTTGAGGCTCCAAGGCGGAGCCCCAGATCTAAACATCTGGGGCTCCGCCTTGGAGCCTCAACCTTCTGATCTGATCCTAGCCAGAGCCTTAACAAACGACTGCACATACGGAAGCTGAGCCAATCTGTTGTGCAGTAACACAGAGAGGGCCGATATCTGTCCATTCAGGGAACTAGCAGATAGGCCCTTCTCCAGTCTATCCTGGAGAAAAGATACAATGCTGGCAACCTAAACCTTATGCCAGAAAAAGCCACGCTCTTCACACCAGTACAAGTAAGTCCTCCACACTTTATGGTAGATATGACGAGTAACTGGCTTAAGAGCTTGAACCAGAGTGTTGATAACACTCTCAGGAAACCATCTCTTGGCTAGGACTAAGCGTTCAATCTCCATGCAGTCAGCTTCAGAGAATCTAGATTTTGATGAACGAAAAGACCCTGTATCAACAGATCTCTGCGACAAGGTAACCTCCACTGAGGAGATGAGGACATCCCCACCAGATCCGCAAACCACATCCTTTGTGACCACGATGGAGCAATCAGAATCACAGATGCTCGCTCCTGCTTGATGAGCCACCACACGATGAGCCACCACACGAGGGAGAAGCTATAATGGAGGAAAAAGATATATGAGTCTGAACCTCCATGGTACTGAAAGTGCATCCATCAATTCCGCCTGAGGATCCCTCGACCCGTACCTGGGTAGCTTGGTATTGAGGCAGGATGCCATGAGATTTATCTCTGGCGTCCCCCACTCGGTGTATATCTTTGCAAACACCTCAGGGTGAAGAGACCACTCTCCTGGGTGAAAGGATTGCCTGCTGAGGAAGTCCGCTTCCCAGATGTCCACACCGGGACTTTGGATCACTGACAGCGTACATTTGTGAGTCTACTTCTCTCATCACCAAGGAACTTCTCGTTCCCACTTGATGGTTGATATAGGCAACCAAGATCACCCAGAAGAGGCCAAGCCTTCAACGCATTGAAAATTGCCCGGAGTTCTAAAATATTGATCGGAAGTGAGGACTCCTCCTGAGTCCACAGACCTTGTGCCTTCTTGGCACCCCAAACGTCTCCCCAGCCGGAAAGGCTTGCGTCCGTAGTCACAATCTCCCAGGACAGTCCCAAAATGCACGTGCATTGGGACAGATGATCTGGACAGAGCCACCAGGAGAGCGAGTCTCTTGACAGGCTGTCCAGCACAATCTGTAAAGACAGATCTGAATGGTCGCCGTTCCATTGTCTGAGCATGCATAGTTGTAAGGGTCTGAGATGGAATCTGACAAAAGGAATGATGTCCATGCAGGACACCATGAGTCCGATTACCTCCATACACTGAGCCACTGAGGGTCTCAAGGAGGCCTGGAGGGCAAGACATGCAGAAGTTAGCTTGCAACGTCTCTGATCTGTGAGGAATATTCTCATGGATATGGAGTCTATTATAGTTCCCAGAAAATTCACCCTTGTACTTGGAGTAAGATAACTCTTTTGCAAGTTTATCTTCCATACATGTGATCAAAGAAAGAAACTGTCCTTCCTGAACCAGAGGAAGGATTGACCGTATACTGAGGGAACGCTCAGAAACTTGTTTAGGCACTTTAGGTCCAGAATTGGATGAAAAGTTCCTTCCTTCTTTGGAACTACGAAAAGGTTTGAATAAAACCCCAAACCTCTTTCTGCTGTAGGTACTGGGACAATTACTTCTAGAGAGGAGAGATCCCGTATGCAACCTAAGAAGGCAGCCCTCTTTTCTGGTCTTGTCGAAAGACTGGAGAGTAGGAATCTGCCCCTGGGCGGATGAGACTTGAATCCTATCCTGTATCCTTGAGATACAACCTCCAGGACCCAAGAATCCTGGAACCAAGCATCTGAAAAAAGAGACCGTTTACCCTTACTCAATCCAATCCCGGATCGGGGGGCGCCACCTTCATGCCGATTTGCTCTCGGCGGGCTTCTTAGTCTGTCTGGACTTATTCCAGGAGCGAACGGGCTTCCAAGTACTATTTGGCTGCTCGGACTTGGAAGAGGACTGCTGTCATTGCAACTTGTCAGTACGAAAGGAACAAAAATTAGACATTGGCCGTCCCTTAGGTCTATTCTTCTTATCTTGCGGTAGGAAGGCACCTGTCTCTCCAGTAACCATAGAGATGGAGTCCAGCCCTGGACAGAATAAAATATTCCCCTTGAAGGGAAGAGAAAGGAGTATGGATTTAGAAGTCATATCCGCAAACCAAGACTTCAACCAGAGAGCCTGGCGGGCCAAAACCACAAAGCCAGCAGCTTTTGCATTTATGCGAATAATCTGCATATTCGTGTCACAGATGAAGGAGTTAGCAATTCTCAATGCCTTAATTCTCTCTTTAATATCCTCAAGGTGAGTCTCTACTTCAATGAGCTCCGATAGTGTGTCGGACCAGTAGATAGCTGGTCCAGCTGCCGCCTGTTGAAATAAAAACCCTGTATGTCTATTTTTTTATCCATAGGCTCTCTAAAAGAAGAACTATCCTCCAGAAGGATAGTGGTATGCTTATCCAGCATGGAGAACGCGCCATCCACCTTCAGGATAGAGCCCCACAAATCTAAATAAGTCAGAGACCAGGAATACATTTTTTAAAAGTAGACGGGGGGGGGGGGGGAATAGTTTCTACTCTTTCTCATTTGTTACTAATAATGTTTGTCATCTTAACTGGCGCAGGAAAAGTCAGAGGGACCTTCCTATCATCGTAAAGCCTGTCTAATTTAGTGATCTTAGGCTCCTCAGGGAGTGTAGCCTCTGGAATCGCTAGAGTAGACAGAACCTCCTTTAATAAAAAACGCAGATGCGCCATTTTAAATTTAAAGGAGGGTTTCTCTGCTGAAGGAGGTTTAGTAACTGAAGTCTCTGTTTCAGAAAGTTCACCCTCTAAAGCTACAGAGGTTAACTCAACCTCGGATAGCTGGGATATAATAGTTAAATCCAACAAATATTTAGATGACTCTAGGTCAGGAGAACTATGTTTAACCTTTCTCTTGCGTTTGTTAGAGCGAGGTAAGGCAGTCAGGGCCGCAGACATCGCCGATTGTAACTGCGCGGTAAAGTCAGCTGGAAAAAAGCCCCCTCCAGATGGAGGATTAGTTAAGCCATGGGGAACTGCATGTGGTGCAGGTAATGTAGAAAGGATAGTAATTTCTCAGGACCCAGATTCCTGAGAAGTAGACGGCTCAGAAGGGCTAAAAGCGCTATGAGTATTAGCAGGCGTGTCTCCCTTCTTAGACTTTAGAACAGTGTTTAGGCAAATGGAACAAAATTGAGCAGGCGGGCAAATCACAGCCTCCTCACAATATTAACAGGAATTATTAATCAGTACAGAAGGAGTGGAACCTTTTAATGTAGTATCAGAGTCCACCATAGCTTTGTATATACCCACAGAAGGACACTCAAAGATATTTTAAGATCCCACTATACTATACAAACATTTATTGTTAGCATTATTAACTTAAGCAAGAGAAGTTTCAGTAATAAGCACCAATGAATTTAAATTTAGGTTCATCCTTTTTCAAAAATAGCTACCTTTTACCATCTACCAAAAGTACACATTAATTCTACCAACTCCTGGGTAGATCCATTATTTCAGGGATAGGGTCCCTGTGTAGAAACTTGTCCAAATAAACTAATTATTGATTACCAATTGTCACAAAGTCAAAAGTGACATGTGGGGTACCATAATTCAATATAAAGTCTTAGATATGGAGCCAGATAACCTATGGGTTACATGTGATGTTTTATCACTCCCAGCATACCCCATAAAAACATAAATTATTACTTACCAGATAATTTCCTTTCCTTCTGTATGGGAAGAGTCAACCGCTGCATTCCTTACTTGTGGTAAGTCAGAACCTGGCCACCAGGAGGAGGAAAAATATTAAATACCTCCCCCACTTCCTCATAACCTCAGTCATTCTGCCGAGGGAAAAAATATCAGGGTGAAGAAGGTGCCAGAAGAATAAATTTAGGGCCACCCATCGGAGGACACGGGCAGGAGCTGTGTACTCATCCCATCATCCCATACAGAAGGAAAGGAAATTATCTGGTAAGTCATAATTTATGTTTTCCTTCTTAATATGGGAAAAGTCCACAGCTGCATATACCCAAGCTCTAGAGTACACGGAATGCTAACGGGAGGGAAAAAAAGAGGCAGACCCTAATCTGAGGGCACCACAGCCTGCAAAACCTTTCTCCCGAAGGCTGCTTCAGCAGAAGCAAAAACATCAAATTTGTAAATCTTGGAAAAAGTATGTAAGGAGGACCAGGTAGCCGCCTTACAAATCTGATCCATAGAGGCCTCATTTTTGAAGGCCCAAGAGGAAACCACTGCTCTCATAGAATGAGCCGTATTTCTCATAGGAGGCTTATGTCCCGCTGAGTCTATGCTAAAAGGAAGACACTCCTCAGCCAAAAAGATAAGGAAGTCGGAGAGGCCCTCTGACCCCTATGCTTCCCGTAAAGGAGAACAAACAGCGAAAGACGTTTGTCTAAATTCCATTGTGGCCTGAAGAACTTCAAGGCACAAACCACATCCAGAATTACATTATAAACGTTCCTTTGAAGAAGAAGGATTAGGACATAAGAAAGGAACCACAATCGCTCGATTGATGTTGCGAATTGACACAACCGTAGAAGAAGACCTAACTTGGTTCGTAGAACAGCCTTATCAGCATGGAAAGCCAGATAAGGAGGGATGCATTGCAAGGCAGCAATCACAGATACTCTATGCGCAGAGCAATAGCCAGTAGAAAAGAACCTTCCAAGACAACAATTTATTGTCTACTTCATGCGTAGGTTCCAACGGAGCCTGTTGCAAAACTTTAAGAACAAGATTTAAACTCCAAGAGGAGCATTAGATCTAAACACAGGTCTGATCCTAGCAGAACCTTAAAAAAAGACTGCACATCTGGAGGCTCGGCAAACCTCTTGTGCAGTAACACAGACAGGGCTGAAATCTGTCCCCTCAAGGGACTTGCAGAAAAAGCCTGTCTCCAGTTCATCCTGGAGAACAGAATAAGTAGGTCCTCCACACCTTATGATAGATGCGCCGAGCAACCAGCTACGAGTTTGAATGAGAGTAAATAACACTCTCAGAAAACCCTCTCTTGGCTAGGACTAATCGTTCAATCTCCACGCAGTCAGCCTCAGAGAATCTAGACATAGATGAACAAAGAGACCTTGAACAGCAGATCCCTGCCACAAGGTAATGTCCAAATAGGAGACAATGACATTCCCACTAGTCCACGAACCTTATCCTTCGCGGCCAAGACGAAGCAATCAGTATCACTGACTCCTGCTTGATTCGAGCCAATACACTAGGAAGTAGTTGTAACGGCTGGAAAAGATAAATTAGAATGAACCTCCAAGGAATCACTAATGCATCTGTTAGCTCCGCCTGAGGATCCCTGTACCTCAAACCATATCTGGGTAGCTTGGTATTGAGATGTCATAAGATCCACCTCTTGCAAATCTCCCCAAAGACTCGGGATGGAAGACCATTCCTCCGGATGGAAGGTTTGTCTGCTGAGCAAATCCGTTATCCAGTTGTCCACACCTGGAATGTAGATCGCTGACAGAGAACAAATGTGGGTATCTGCCCACTCAAGATCCAAGATACTTCCCTCATAACTAGGGAGCTTACCGTTCCCCCCCTGATGGTTGATGTAAGCCACCGAGGATACATTGTCTGATTGGAATCTGATAGACTGGGACGAACCCAGCAGAGGCCAAGCCTTCAGAGCATTGTATATTGCCCGAAGATCCAAAATGCGATCGGAAAGGAGCCTTTCCTCCTGAGTCCATAGGCCCTGTGCCTTCCTGGCACCCCAAACAGCTCCCCATCATGACAGACTAGCAACTATAGTCACAATCACCCAGGGTGGTCTTGAGACGGATGTCCCTTGGGACAAGAGACCCGGACAAAAACACCAAGAGAGTGATTCTTTCGATCGGTTGTCCAGAGAAATCTGTTGAGACAGATCCGAAAGATCGCCGTTCCACTGCTTCAGCATGCACAGTTGCAACAGTCTGGACACCATGAGAACAATCATCTCCATACACCGAGCCAAAGATGGCCTTAAGGGCAAGACATGTTGAAGCTAGCTTGCAACGTCTCTGGTCTGATAGAAACATTCTCATGTCTATGGAGTCTATTATAGTACCCGAGATTCTACCCTGGTACTTGATACAAGAGAACTCTCTCTAGATGTATCTTCCATCCATGGGATCGAAGAAAACAGAGGAGAGATTCCGAATGGTCCACTCTTCGAAATATTTCTTGGAGCAGTAGCTAGACCCAATGGAAGTGCAATAAACTGGAAGTGCTGGTCCAGGAAAGCAAACCCTGAGGATTGGTACGTGAAGGGAGCATCCTTCAGATCTATTGTGGTCATGAGCTGCCCTTCTTGAAGATTGTCCCTTGAACGAAGGGACATATTAAAACTTGTTTAAGCACTTTAGGTCCAGAATTGGAAGGAAGTTCCCTCATTCTTTAAGATCATGAAAAGGTTTGAATAGTAACCCAAACCACTCACTGCGATAGGCACCGGGACAATAACTCAGAGGACAAATCCCGTATGCACCCCAGAAAGGCTTCCCTCCTCCCTGGTCAGGAAGACAGGAGAGAGAGGAGGAATCTGCACTTGGGCGGCTGAGACTAGAAACCTATCTTGTAACCCTGAGTTATGACCTCCAGGACCCATGAATCCTGCACATCCCAGAACCAAGCGACTGAAAAGAGCGACAGACTGCCCCCTACACGATCCAGAGAGGACCGGGGACCGCCCATTCATATCGACTTAGACTTGGCGGGCTTCTTGCTCTGCTTGGATTTATTCCAGGACTGAGATCGGCTTCCAAGAGCTCTTGTTTTGCTCTGACTTAGCGGAGGACTACTGACATGGGCTTTATCCGAACGAAAGAATGAAAATTGTCCCTTAGACTAGTTCATATACTCTTGTGGTAGGGGGGCACCCTTGCCCCCTGAGACCGTGGAGATAATTGAGTCTAGGCCTGGAACAAATAAAATCATTACCTTAAAGGGGAGGGAAAGAAGTCTAAACTTAGAAGTCATATCCGCAGACTATGATTTCATCCAGAGCCTGATGGGCCTGAACAGAAAAAGCTGAAGCCATAGCATTTGGGTGAATAATCTGCTTATTAGCATTACATATAAAAGAATTAGCAACCCTCAAGGCCTTAATTCTTTCCTGAATAACATTGAGGGGACCCTCCCCCTCGATCAAATCCTGTAAGGAGTTACACCCATAGGTAGCTGCTCCAGCAACTACGGCAACAGCCGCCTATTGAAACAAATATCCTGTATGTTGAAAAATCTTTCTTAACAGAGTTTCCATCTTTTATCCATGGGCTCTTTAAGTGAAGAGCTATCCTCAAGCGGGATAGTAGTACGTTTAGCAAGGGTGAAGGTAGCGCTATCCCTTTTAGGGACGGAACCTCACAACTCCATTGAGAGTCCAGGACCAGGAACATTTTGTTAAAGGGAGAAGAGGGGAAATAGGATTCAATCTTGTCCCATTCTAATAATGTTAGCCATCTAACAGGAGCAGGGAAGGATAGGATACCACCCTGTCCTCAAACTCTATCCAATTTAGGAATCAAAGGTTCATCAGGCAATTTGAACTCTGGAACTTCTGAATTTGCCAAAAACTTTCTTTAGAAGAAAGCGCAAATTCCTAAAACTAAAGTCTGGTTCCTCAGCAGCCGGAGGTTTAGAGGCAGCAGACTCCGACCCAAAATGTTCATACTCTGAAGTCTCCGAATCCGCAGATAACCCTATCAGTTAAATCCAATAAATTATCTGATGTACTCTGGGAAGGAGTGCAATGTGTAACCTTTTGCTTGCGCTTAGCAGGGTGAGGTAAAGCATTAAAGGCCGCAGACACCGCCGCCTGAACTGCGCAGTAGCGTCTGGTGAAAAAATGACCCCCTCCAGATGGAGGATCAACAATGTTACAGGAAACTGCATGTGTAAAGAGATAAGTATGTAGGGTACGCACCTCACTAGGCGACAACTCCTCAGAGGTGGACGGCTCAGTGGTATCAAACATGTTTGATATTATCACATTATCAAGGCATATGGAACATAATTAAGGGGGCGGAACTAAGGCCTACTCACAATATAAACAGGAATTACTCTATAGGAATAGAGGGAGTGCCCTCTAAGTAACAGAACATGCATCTTATTGTATTCAAAAGAACTGCACCTTGATATCCCAATGGCTGGGGCAGTCACCACCTCCCATGACCCAGACAGTACAGGAATTTAGAACTCCTCTCTGATAGTCAGGAAAGAGGGAAGAATCACATGGTGCACAATGCAGAACCGTCCCTGCTATGAGAAAAAGCGCACCAAGATTGTAAACTGCATGGCTCTCAAAGTTAAAGTGAAACCTGTATATTCCATAACAGCCTATGAGCCCATAACATCTCACACATAAAAGAAGCATAAATTATTATTATTTATTTCCCACTGTTCAATAATCCCCCTCAGGAGATATTAACCCTTGATTCTATACACTGTGACCCTGTCTTCTTGCGTTATCATACATGTATAAAAAAAATGAAACAATCTTACCAGAATCTACGTCGTGGAACAGTAACATGACCCTTCAAGTGTGACACATAATAGCATCGCTTCTGACATGGACTTGAGTGAAGAAAACAGGCAGTGAAACTCGTCAACCCTAATTGCTTATGGAACTGTTAATATGAGTCGGGATGGTTTCGTAGAAAGACTGTCCCTGAATCTCCAGACTCTAACTTTCACCCAAGCACTCACTGAGAGGCTAACAGGACTACTTAAAACTCCAGTCCCATCTCGAAGAGTACTACCCTCCATAACAGACTACTCCGAAATCTTCTGACACTTCTCTGTCAACCTCCTGTGATGAAAGGAAAATAATGACTGGGGTTATGAGGAAGTGGGGGAGGTATTTAAGCCTTTGGCTGGGGTGTTTTTGCCTCCTCCTGGTGGCCAGATTCTGAATTCCCACAAGTAAAGAATGCAGCTGTGGACTCTTCCTATATTAAGAAGGAAAAGGGAATAGATGTTGTCAACTGACAATGTAAAAAATGGACATTTCCACAATCTCATATATGCTTTATATTGGAAAGTATAAAAGTTATCTGAACATGTCCAATGTACAGATATGGTGACTACCTCTGTACCCTCATATGCTAACTTACACATGGTAGATTTGGAAGAAACCACAATTTGAGAGTAATTTATGTACTAATCATACTGTTAGATATTTTCGATTTATTGAAAATATAATTTCATCCAGTGCTTTTGTCCAGTATTTAACACTAATAATTATAATCTAAAATGTACTGAAAATATTAAAGTCAACTATAAAGAATTTGTGGTTTTGATTTTACTCCAAGCACTCCATAATAGTCTAAGTACAACATTATAGAAAACCACCATATCAAAATAGTTAAATAGTTTCCTTAATGCTACTAGTGGACATTTAGACAAATGGAAGAGGTGCATACCCCTAGGACAATTCCAAAGCATTAGAAGGCATTGCAATTAGGATATAGCTTATTATGTTGAAACTGAGATTTGTGAACTAAAATCTCAGTTTCAACATAATAAGCTATATCTTGCAATGCCTTCTAATGCTTACTGAGGATAAAAAAAACTAAGTGGAAGCTATGAATAGAATAGAGCTTATTATATGTAAATAAAAAATTCTAGGTCAAGCCATAGAGACCATAAAGTAAAAAAGGAAGAGCATGTAGAGTTTATCACAACATATAATCATGGGCATAAGCTAATAGAGATAATGCTAAATAAATATCGGACAATACTCAAATTGGACCACAATTTCAACAGTATCCTAGAAAATAAACAATAAATTGTTTATAAAAACCTAAAAAAAAAATCCTATCACCAACTAAACTTCGGAAACAACATGCAACGAGTAATATTAAAACATGGTTGACATCTGTCTGCCTATCTATACATTTTTTATAAAGATTAATTTCAAAAAAGCAACTTAATGGCCCTAATTTCAGACTGGAAAGGCTGAAAGAATGCTTGTGTTGCAGTAAAGTCTGTAGCTATTTGATGGCTCCGTTTGTATTCACTTAGAAATAGGAAATAAATATTTTTCCAGCGAGTTTTATCAGTGTGCGTACAGAGTTGCAACTTGTTGGAACAGACAATAAATCTATAGTGATGCTGAGCTAGGAGTATGTGGATGAGTAATTGAAGATATTTCATACTGTGAATTCTAGGAGTCTTATTCCATGATTTTCTATCCATTTTTTTCATATAAAAATATCAGTATATGTTGGTATGTTAGTATTCAATGTTAAATATGAGTGAAATAAAAAGGTTATTGATTTGACACTGCATGAATAATGCACTTTTAATGATTCCATGATCATTTGTAAACCTTAAATTTGTCAATTCACTCCTATCCATTTAAATGCATTTTTAAACTACAAAAGGGGCATTTCTTATTTTGTAGAACAAAACACCCCTTGATGTCCACTTTTGAGCTTCAAGAGATTTTTTCCAGAAACCACCTTTATCTCTCCTGATCTGAAGACCATAAGATTTCTAATGCAGGATGTATTATTTTAAACCACTTCCAATAACACATTAAAACCGTATGATACTTTGCTCTAAAGGACACTTAACACCTTGTAATTACAACACATTTCTGTTGTCTTTCTATAGAATAACATATCCAACTCTATACATTTTTAAAACAAAATAAATCTTGTTAGTTGCATTTTATTTTAACAGCCAAACTCCAACACCATTTGACTTATTTGATGGAGCCAATGTGGGCTTGCGTCTGCAACTGACAAGGTAAGGCACGGTTATTATGTTAGTATAAAGTACATTGTTATTATCTGCTAAAACCAATTAGGGATAGCTACATAGCAGGGTAATCCTTGAGAAGTCTGCAGTGTGTAGTTAGAGTTCTGAGAATTGGAAAATCCACAAACAAATTTTCAGGGTTAAATTACACAAAAAGGAGGGAAAATAAATAATAAAACTACTGTATATTGCAAAGTTATTTTACTATGCACAGTAAAAACTGATTTAAATTCAAAATACAAGCAGTATTCCAAATGCATTAATAACGTTTTCACATAATTTAAGAAACCTTACTTAAAAGGTGAAGAGGAGGAGAAAGAGAGATGACAAAGAAGAATAATAGAGAAAAAGGGAGAGAATGGGGGTAAAGAGAAAGAGATGAGGAAACAAAAAAAATGGTAAATAGAGGAAAGAGTGACTGAAAGAGAGGCAGTGAGAGAGAGGGAGCAAAATGTCCCCCGCTAAGCATTTTGTTCTTTAGATCGAAGCATAAGTACCTACTTGAGACACTGTTTAGACAACAATAAGCCATCATTTTTAAAACAACCTGCTGCTAAAGTGTACATTACCCAGCATTCTCCTGCTGAACATCTGGTCAGTCCAGCACCACAGGATTCAGGAAACTACTATAGGTTTGGAAAGCGGCCCCACTTCCTATCTCTCAGTAGTGAAACAGTTATACTGCTATGTAGTAGCATAGAACTTTACGTATATTTGCGAGGAAACCCCCTAATCAGGGACCCCGAGAATTAAACTGTACATACTTCTTTCTAAACATTGGTACTATATAGTTAAAGTGCTGTTTGGAAAGGACATTACAAATTCTAAGCAGGACACTCTCTTTGAGCCAATTAGGAGCCGCATATACGAAGAGCTGCCAATTGCTAGATGTGTTCTGCTCATGAGCTGAAATGCATTGTGACTCCTGAGGAGTATTTTTGCTATGTGTTCAAGCACTTTATATTTGCATTAGTGAACTTATTCAATAATAATTTAAATTGCATTTTAATTAAGCAGTAGAATTCTTCTGACAAATTAATTATTTCCTCTGCTTGCCGACCCCATGTATCATGTGACAGCTGCCACCAAATTACAAGTATACGTATACACTGTGAACTTGTGCACATGCTCAGTAGGAACTGATGCCTCAGAAAGTGTGAATATAAAAAGACTGTACAAAAATTAACCATGGAAGTAAATTGTAAAGTCTCTCAAAGCTGCATGATCTTTCTGAATCATGAAAGTTTGATTTTGACTTTTGTTCCCCTTAAAATAACTAAAAAAACAATACAATAGTATAATATTGCATTAACCAACACAAAAAAGATGAAAAGAAATAGCATCTTTGTTTAATTATTAATATAACAAAAAATATTAACATGTTCATGTTTGGTTTTGCATTGTTTCTCTATCTCTTGATCATTTACTCTGGCTATAACCCTTGTCAAATGTCTCCCCCTTACACCCCTGTTGTCTTAATCCCCATATGTATGTATCCCATGTTGCCAAGGGTTCATATAGGCCCTTGCTGCCCAATGATCAAAAGGTCTCTACTCTGGTGAGATAAGCTAAGACGTCTGGTTGGTACTGTGAGGTGCCTCAAATAATTTGATAAATTGAGAGCTGTTTACCTTACTATGCCGGGCTCTGTATGTGAAGGGACAAATACCTTATAATATAATGTTAAAAAATAATCTCAAAGATTTTGCCGGATTTCTCTCGGCAAGTTTAGATCATAAGTCCCCTATTTCTATAGATTCTATATAGGCAACTCTACTGTGACACCTGAAGATGTCTCTCTCATATATATCATGGCTATATTTTACTTGTGTTCTGCCTCTGTATCACCACCAAGTCCTGGCTGTTTTTGTCTGCTTAAGAGCAAGGGACACGAAACCCAGCATTTTTCTTTTATGATTCAGATAGAATATACATTTTAAACAACTTTCCAATGTACTTTTATCATCAATATTGTTTAATTTTCTTGGTATCCTTGATTGAAGGAGCAGCACTGGGAGCTAGCTAAACACATTGTTAAGCCAATGACAATAGACATATGTGCAGCCCCCAATTAGCAGCTAGCTCCAAACTCCTGAGCCTACATAGGTATCCTTTTTTAGCAAATGATACCAAGAGAATTAAGCACATTAAATAATAAAAGTAAATTAGAAAGTTGGTTAAAATTGTATGTTCTATCTGAATTATGAAAGAAAATGTTTGGGTTTCATGTCCCTTTAAGTCTTTCTGTTTTAAGTTCCTTGTTTGGATCTTCTCACTGATATTTACATACCAAGGATTCATAGATTGTTACTTAAAAACAGCTGTCTATGTAAACCTTTCAATCATATTCCTGAGTGCAGCATATATTTTCCACACACTATATATACTGTGTATATATATATATATATACACACATATACACACACACATATCAAGAGTGTCAAGAGTTTTTACATATTGCATAATTAGCGCTGCGAAATCTGTTGGCGCTCTACAAGTAAATGATAATAATAAATGTTAATATATTTATCTATATCTATCTATATACATATTGAAATATAATAAAATATATACATGCACACACACAAACATCAAGAGTATCAAGTTTTTAAACATTGCATGCATGTTGATACATATGTGTGTGTGTATAATATATATATATATATATATATATACACACACACATAGTATAATATAATAAAATATATACATAGTCTATACACACATACATATATACACACACACATATCAAGAGTATCAAGTGTTTTTTAATGTTGCATACATGTCAATAACTCCTTACACAGCTAAACCAAAAATGACAATTATTATTATTTTTTAAATGCAAATAGTTCAATATATTAATGAATAAACATTTTTTTTTAAATATGTTAAACATAATAATACACTAATATGTATTTGATATTAAAATTATTTTGTGACCAATTTAATATTTTTTTAAATTATTTACAATACAAATAATTTCACTACATAAAACAAATAAATACGATGATATTGCTTACTTTGTTGAGTGCCCCTGCTCCTGTCAAGATAATATGTGAGTTTTCCACCTGGATTGTTCGTTGACCTAATCTGACCAAGTATGCTCCAATGCCAATAGCTCTACAAGTTACCTGGAATAAAAAATATATATATATAATTTTATCTTGGTGTAAAATATTCTATATAAATAATCACTGATCACATTACTACGTCTCATGCGCTATGAAGAGCCTACAGTCTACTTAATCGTAAATGACGTGTATATATAATGTGATTACAATTGTGGCATATACAGATAAATATACTTCTAAGTTATATTCAGTTTGATTTGTAATTACTGTGGGTGGAGTTTATGTCCAAAAGGCCAAATAATATTTTTTAACAAAAAGGAAATTTACATTGCTTTGGCAATCAACTGATTACTTTGAAATATACTCACAATGGCTGAAATCAAGATTAAGTACAAGGGGGTAAGACTCATCATGTAGCAATTTTCTTGGCTAAACGTGAATTGTGCAATTCTCACACACACACAACTTAATTACCGGAACCTGACATCCTTTTGTGTGATTGGTAGAAAAATGTATCAACTATTAAATTGCAGTGTTGGGCAACAGGCCAGAGAGTCATATGTAACACTTAGAAACTTTCACTGTGACTAAAGATATCTCCTCAGGACCACTGTGTCCTCTTTTTTTTTTTTACAGTTTGCTAAGGAATTTGTATCCAAAATACATAAATTTAATTTTCTTCTCATCATTACCACAATTAAATAAATCTCCTAAAAACAATGCATAAAACAAAAAAAGGTTAAGTGTCATATTTTGAGAACATTTTTATATTGTTAAGTGGACATAAAACTCAAAATCAAATTCCTCAAAAATGAATTTAAATTAAAAAACAATTGTTATTTATTTTGCATTTGTTTATGTAAATTGAAATATTACCATGCAACATGCTACACAGTGACTGTTTGATCAAAGGAATTCATTTATATATGTTTCTAATTTCACCACAACAGGGGAGATACAAACATTTACTTGCCTTTTCAAGGGATAAATACAAATAAAATAGTATTACATTACTTTAACACCTTGGTGACCAAGGACGTGCCAGGCATGTCCTACAAAGGGTGTCCGTTAATAACCAAGGATGTGCCTGGCACGTCCTCAGGGGTTTGAAGCGCTGGAAGCGATTGTGATTGCTTCCAGCCACTTTCAGGTTATTGCAGTGATGCCTTGATATTGAGGCCTTTTCTAAGCATCCAATGCTGAGAGAGACACTCTGTGGCCCTCTCTCCATCGGCCAGCAATGGTGCCGATCGTTGGTGGGTGGGTTGGAGCCGTAGCAGGGAGGCGGGGCTTCCTGATCCTGTCCCTAAAGTGTGCGGGAAGGTGAGGGAGGGGGGTATACATGTTGGAAAAGGTATCTGGGAGGGGGCGGTTGGGTATTAAGGGGGGCAACTACATTACAGAAAATTGGGGTTGAAATTTAAAAAAAAACAAAAACTTTTTTTTTTAAAGCAAACTGGGTACTGGCAGACAGCTGCCAGTACCCAAGATAGCAGCAAACAGGTAGAGAGGGGAAAGTTAGAGAGCTGTTTGGGAGGTTCAGGGAGGTTGGGGGCTATGGTTGGATCCAACACTGAATTATATATATATAAAACGCCTTTTATTTTAGTACTGGCAGACTTTCTGCCAGTACTTAAGATGGTAGGGACAAATGGGAGGTGGGGGGAGAGCTGTTTGAGGGGGGGCAGGGAGGGATCAGAGGGTGGGATGTGTCAGGTGGGAGGCTGATCTCTACACTAAAGCTAAAATTAACCCTACAAGCTACCTAATTAATCCCTTCACTGCTGGGCATAATAAAAGTGTGGTGCGCAGCGGCATTTAGCGGCCTTCTTATTACCAAAAAGTAATCCCAAAGCCATAAATGTCTGCTATTTCTGAACAAAGGGGATCCCAGAGAAGCAATTACAATAATTTCTGCCATAATTGCACAAGCTGTAAATAATTTCAGTGATAAACCTAAAGATTGTGAAAAGTTAGTGAAAAAGTGAACAATTTTTTTTATTTTATCGCATTTGGCGCTGAAATGGTGGCATGAAATATACCACAATGGGCCTAGGTCAATACTTTGGGTTGTCTACTAAAAAAATATATATACATGTGAAGGGTTATTCAGGGATTCCTGACAGATATCAGTGTTACAATGTAACTAGCGCTAATTTTGAGAAGAAAAAAAAATGGTTTGGAAATAGCAAAGTGCTACTTGTACTTATTGCCCTATAACTTGCAAAAAAGCAAAGAACATGTAAACATTGGGTATTTCTAAACTCAGGACAAAAAATATAAACTATTTAGCATGGGTGTTTTTTAGGTTGTTGTAGATGTGTAACAGATTTTGGGGGTCAAAGTTAGAAAAAGTGTGTGTTTTTTTAAATTTTGTCATATTTTATAATTTTTTCCTTTATAATCGTTAGGTGGTATATAATATGTGTGGGTACAGTAAATGAGTAAGAGGAAAATTACAGCTAAACACAAACACCGCAGAAATGTAAAAATAGCCCTGGTCCCAAACGGTAAGAAAATTGAAAAGTGCCGTGGTCACTAAGGGGTTAAAGGAACACTAAACCCACATTTTTTTCTTTAATGATTCAGACAGAGCATGCAATTTTAAGCAACTTTCTAATTTCCTCCTATGATCAATTTTTCTTCATTCTCTTGCTATCTTTATTTGAAAAAGAAGGAGCCCTGACCCTGTAACATTCTACATAATAATTGTGTTGGCAGTCTAGGAGGTCATTTTATTTGTCACTAATTTTACCGCAGCAAAATACTAGAGGCTTTTCACGGGTAGTATTATATCCCTTCAAGTAACACATGCTACCCTAACCTATTCAGGGTGCTAATTTTCATATTTAGAAAAATTATTAATTATACATTAAATATGATTAATTATTTTAATTTAATTCTTAAAAGGACACTGTTGTAAAGAGTTGAGAAGCTCTACTGCGCATACCTTAGCCTGCACTCCCTCTAAGTACTATACTGCAAAAGGTCTGCATACAAACTGTTTTGCTGTCTCGGTACAGTTAAAGGGGCACTCAAGTCAAATGAAACTTTCATGATTCAGATAGAGCATGCAATTTTAAAAAACTTTCCAATTTATTTCCATTAACAAAATGTGCACAGTCTTTTTAAATGTACACTTTTTGAGTCACCAGCTCCTACTGAGCATGTGCAAGAATTCACAGAATATACGTATATGCATTTGAGATTGGCTGATGGCTGTCACATGGTACAGGAGGAGTGGAAATAGACTTTAAAATGTGTCAGAAAAAAAATAACAATAATACTTATTTGAAGCTCAGACAAAGTGCTATTGCATTGTCTTTTTAATCATTCATTTGTTGATTAACCCCTTAATGACAACTGACGTACCAGGTACGTCATGCAAAAACAGCCAGTTAATGACAATAGACGTACCTGGTACGTCAGTTGTCTAACAGAGTGCTGGAAGCACCGGTTCCTGTAAGTGCAATGTGCACGCCGGGTGCGTGCGGGGGCGCGCGTGCGCGATTAGCTGGCCACTGACACCAATGAGGAGGGAAGAGGGGGGAAAAAAGATTTTAAAAAAAATAAATATATAAGGATCTGGGAGGGGGTTGGGGTATTGTGGGGGGGCTGCTACACTACAGAAAACATTAATAATGGCAAAAAGAGAAAAAAATACTTTTGTTTTTGGGGCAAATTGGGTACTGGCAGACAGCTGCCAGTACCCAAGATGGCGGCAATTAGGTAGGGGAGAGGGTTAGAGAGCTGGGGGGGGGGGGGGGATTATGGAGGTTGGGGCTAAGGCAGGGGTCCATCACAGCTAAAACATTTTATTTTTTTTTATTAAAAAAAAGAAAAACTCCTTTTATTTAGTACTGGCAGACTTACTGCCAGTACTTAAGATGGCGGGGACAATTGTGGGGTGGGGGAGGGAAGAGAGCTGTTTGGGAGGGATCAGGGGGTGGGATGTGTCAGGTGGGAGGCTGATCTCTACCCTAAAGCTAAAATTAACCCTGCAAGCTCCCTACAACCTACCTAATTAACCCCTTCACTGCTGGGCATAATTTACGTGTGGTGCGCAGCAGCATTTAGAGGCCTTCTAATTACCAAAAAGCAATGCCAAAGCCATATAAGTCTGCTATTTCTGAACAAAGGGGATCCCAAAGAAGCTTTTACAACAATTTGTGCCATAATAGCACAAGCTGTTTGTAAATACTTTCAGTGAGAAACCTAAAATTGTGAAAAATGAATTTTTTTTTTAATAGTTTGCTCGCATTTGGCGGTGAAATAGTGGCATAAAATATATCAAAATGGGCCTAGATCAATACTTGGGGTTGTCTACTACACTACCCTAAAGCTAAAATTAACCATGCAAGCTCCCTACAACCTACCTAATTAACCCCTTCACTGCTGGGCATAATTTACGTGTGGTGCGCAGCAGCATTTAGCGGCCTTCTAATTACCAAAAAGCAACCCCAAAGCCATATAAGTCTGCTATTTCTGAACAAAGGGGATCCCAAAGAAGCATTTACAACCATTTGTGCCTTAATTGCAGAAGCTGTTTGTAAATAATTTCAGTGGGAAACCTAAAGTTTGTGACAAAATTTGTGAAAAAGTGAACTTTTTTTTTTATTTGATGACATTTGGCGGTGAAATGGTGGCATGAAATATACCAAAATGGGCCTAGATCAATACTTTGGGATGTCTTCTAAAAAAAAATATATACATGTCAAGGGATATTCAGGTTTTCCTGACAGATATCAGGGTTCCAATGTAACTAGCGCTAATTTTGAAAAAAAGGGGTTTAGAAATAGCAAAGTGCTACTTGTATTTATGGCCCTATAACTTGCAAAAAAAGCAAAGAACATGTAAACATTGGGTATTTCTAAACTCAGGACAAAATTTATAAGCTATTTAGCATGGGTGTTTTTTGGTGATTGTAGATGTGTAACAGATTTTGGGGGTCAAAGTTAGAAAAAGTGTGTTTTTTTCAATTTTTTCCTCATATTTTATATTTTTTTTATAGGAAATTATAAGACATGATGAAAATAATGGTATCTTTAGAAAGTCCATTTAATGGCGAGAAAAACGGTATATAATATGTGTGGGTACAGTAAATGTGTAAGAGGAAAATTACAGCTAAACACAAACACAGCAGAAATGTAAAAATAGCCTTTGTCATTAAGGGTAAGAAAATTGAAAAATGGTCTGGTCATTAAGGGGTTAAGCAAATCTAGTGTATTTACTGGTCCTTACCGCTTGAAAACCGTGAATGCTGTTTATGCTATCTCCTTTGCTATTGCCAGTTTAGGACACGTTCTGAATCCTGCAGGATGTGCTCCATCCTCTCCAGGGTTTTCAGAATTAAATTGCATGAAAAAACAAGTGTACTACAAAGGTTTTTTCTAATACTGTGCAAAATTGACTATTTTACACACAATGATATTTTAAGTGTAAACTCTCCTTAGAGACATAAAGAACTTTCAATGCAAAACTATCCATTTTCTTAGTTCTTGTAGACTAAGAACAATTTTATATTTGAAAAGGGTGAGGCATTACAGACGTGACTTTGACATAATAACTTTCTTTAGATATAAACTTAGTGCTGCATGGGATGTAGAACAGGATATACAGACTTAGATTCTATCTATGGGATTATTAAAGTCTACTTAGCCAAAAATATGGAAATCCTACCTAGCCAATCAAGATGCTGCTGAATCTGCCATTTATAGGGACAGCACAGTCAGAATAAAACCTTCATGATTCACAAAGATTTGTCTTTACTCTCTTGGTACCCGTTGTTGAAAAGCATACCTCGGTAGGTGTGGCAATGCACTGAGGGTGAGCTGCTGATTGGTGACTGCTCATATATGCCTCTTGTCAGTGGCTCACATGATGTATCCTGCTAGTAACCAGTAGTGCATTGATGTTTCTTTAACAAAGGATACCAATAGAATGTAACACATTTGAGAATAGAAGTAAAGTGGAAATTTGCTTAAAATTGTATGTTCTGTCTGAATCATGTAAGAATTTTTTGGGGGGCTTCTTGTCACTTTAACGCTTGTTAAAGAGCTTTGTATAAATTATTGATTGTATGCAGAAATAATAGACTGTCCAGTTAAATACTGGACACCTGGTAACCACTGTGTTTTAGATACCCTGGTTAAAGGGATAGGAACATCAAAATTAAACTTGCATGAATCAGAGCATGTCATTTTAAGACACTTTTAAACTCACTACTATTTTCAAATAGGCTTTGTTCTCTTGGTATCCCTTGTTGCAAAAGAATACGCACATATCCTACACTAGTGAGAGCTAGCTCCTGATTGGTGCCTGAACATATTTGTCTCTTGTGATTGGCCAACTAGATGTGTCAGCTAGCTGCCAGTAGTGCAATGCTGTTCACTCAGCAAAGGATAACAAGAGAATGAAGCAAATTTGACAATAGAAGTAAAATGGAAAGTTGTTTAAAAACAGAATTTATGCTTACCTGATAAATTACTTTCTCTTGCGGTGTATCCAGTCCACGGATTCATCCTTTACTTGTGGGATATTCTCATTCCCTACAGGAAGTGGCAAAGAGAGCACACAGCAGAGCTGTCCATATAGCTCCCCCTCTAGCTCCACCCCCCAGTCATTCGACCAAAGGTTAGGAAGAAAAAGGAGAAACCATAGGGTGCAGTGGTGACTGTAGTTTAAACAAAAAAAATTTTACCCGACTTAAATGACAGGGCGGGCCGTGGACTGGATACACCGCAAGAGAAAGTAATTTATCAGGTAAGCATACATTCTGTTTTCTCTTGCAAGGTGTATCCAGTCCACGGATTCATCCTTTACTTGTGGGATACCAATACCAAAGCTTTAGGACACAGATGAAGGGAGGGAACAAGACAGGTACCTTAAACGGAAGGCACCACTGCTTGCAAAACCTTTCTCCCAAAAATAGCCTCCGAAGAAGCAAAAGTATCGAATTTGTAAAATTTGGCAAAAGTATGCAGTGAAGACCAAGTCGCTGCCTTACAAATCTGTTCAACAGAAGCCTCATTTTTGAAAGCCCATGTGGAAGCCACTGCTCTGGTAGAATGAGCAGTAATTCTTTCAGGAGGCTGCTGGCCAGCAGTCTCATAGGCCAAACGGATGATGCTTTTCAGCCAAAAGGAAAGAGAGGTAGCAGTCGCTTTCTGACCTCTCCTCTTACCAGAATAGATAACAAACAAGGAATATGTTTGTCTGAAATCCTTAGTTGCTTGTAAATAGAACTTTAAAGCACGAACTACATCAAGATTGTGTAAAAGACGTTCCTTCTTCGAAGATGGATTAGGGATCAGATTTGGGGGAATATAGCTTCTTTAAGGCCCTCAAACAGCAGCAGGACCATGTGAAGCAGCATGAACTTCTCTGCAATTCTAAGTGCGCATCTGAGGTGCGAAATTAGGCCCCTCCCACTCTACTCCAGAGCTGTGAGGCCTACTAAATCACTCCTAAGTGAATAAAAAACAGCCATGTGGGTAATAACCTCAGAAAGAACCCAAAAGGGCTTTCAAAGTGTCTTGCAAAACGATTTTTCCTTAGCTAAACAATCGATTGCCCTTAATAAGTGTCAACCAGTATATTAGCCCTATTATGTAAGCATTCAATTCCTTACTAAGTCTGTGAACATAGCTTACCCTCCCCTCATGGGGATTCTTGTCAGTCTCTTCTAGCATTATCTCAGTCTTGTCTAGAAATAAATGACTGAACATACCTTATTGCAGATCACCCTGCAAACTGTTCCCCCCAACTGAAGTTTTCTGGTACTCCTCAGTCCTGTGTGGGAACAGCAGTGGATTTTAGTTACAACATGCTAAATTCATTTTCTTCTCAGCAGAAATCTTCATCACTTTTCTGCTAGAGAGTAAATAGTACAAACCGGTACCATTTAAAATAACAAACTTTTGATTGAAGATAATAAAACTACAATTCTAACACCACATTCACTTTACCCTCTAGAGAGAGACCCTAGTGCTTAGAGCCGGCAAAGAGAATGACTGGGGGGTGGAGCTAGAAGGGGAGCTATATGGACAGCTCTGCTGTGTGCTTTCTTTGGCACTTCCTGTAGGGAATGAGAATATCCCACAAGTAAAGGATGAATCCGTGGACTGGATACACCTTGCAAGAGAAATTATATGTTTTATCCAAATCATAAAAGAACATTTTAGGGATTAGGATGTATTACTGCATTTTATGGGATAGAGAATAAGTCACTGATCTTGTTTAGTTGAAATATCAGAGCTCCAGGACCAAAGCATATGTGAAAAAACTCACTCTGTGAAAGTATAGATGTTCCAAAAAGAAAGCTGTTAGTAATATGGCCCCAAGCTTAAGCCTGGACAACCACTGACAAAATATTGCTAAAGAACCAACATGCTGACAACCAGGAGTCTTTACACAATGAATCAAGCTTAGAAAAATAAATACAAATCCCAGAAAAAGCTAATCTCATACTATGTATAATCACCCAGCATCTTTAGTGCTCAGTTACATTTTCAGATGTTAGATATGATGCCTTTGTTTCCCTATGTTCCTATACATCCTGGTGTTATCGTCTGTCATATATATATATATATATATATATATATATATATATATATATATATATATATATATATATATATATATATATACTTCAGTGAGCTTGCTACAGATTAGAAACAAAATCTTTATTGCAAAAACTAAGATACAGCAAAGATGTAAAACGTTAAATTCAATTCCTGAGCAAACCAGAAACAGACCTAAATAAGAATTAATCAATCAACTAACTATTTAAAGGGACAGTAAAGTCATAATTTAAAAAGTTGTGATATAGATAAAGCATACAATTTTAAACAACTTTCCCATTTACTTTAATTATTTAATTTGCTTCCTTCTCTTGTTATCCTTTGCTTAAAAATGCATCTAGGTAAGCTCAAGAGCTGCAAAGAACCTAGGTTCTAGAAGCTGATTGGTGGCTGCATATATCTATACCGATTGACATTGGCTTACCCATGTGTTCAGTTAGAAACCAGTAGCACATTGCTGCTCCTTCAACAAATGATACCAAGAGAATGAAGTAAATTTGATAATAGAAGTAAACTAGAAAATTGTTTAAAATTGTATTCTCTATCTAAGCCATGAAAGAAAATTTTTGGGTTTCATGTCCCTTTAAGATATATTCAAAAACAAACAATCAGGAAAGTCTCTGTTTAACCAAAATCTCTCAAAAACAGTGGCAAGAGAATAGCACCAAACATCCAGAGAAACCCTGGAAACAAAATCTGAAGAAGATAAGAAACAGAAGGCGCAACACGTCTGCCCATGCTGTAATTTCTCCTGTTCATTGCTACCATCCAACTTCAGCACATGAATCACTGTTCTGTTGATCTTTATTTGTGAAAGAAAATGTTGTTATTAGCAGCTTTACTAAAGGAGAGTAAAAGTTGTTATTAAAACAGTCGGCTGCTCTACCCATCAAGGGTGGACGCTACATTTAGCTCAATGACGTGATCAGGCGTGCGATTACACAGCGAGCCTGTGAGAACGGTGATGAAAGTGAGGTAAGTAAAGTATTAGGGGGTTAAATCTTTAATTATCTTTACATTTACTGCTAGATTAATGTTACATAACTCTGCAAATTGTGCAGAATTATGTATAATTAAAGGGACATTAAACACTAAATAAATGCTAGATAGAATGATGCATTGAAAGAAAAGATTAGTCTGAGATAAACATGTAGATGTGTTCTTTAAAGTTGCATTAGCTGTTTAAGTATAGACAAAATAAGTGTAAAGTTTTAGTGTCTATAAAACTATGGCCAATTAGGGACCGTTATAAATAGGTCACTAGAGAGTGCAGCCAATGGCTGTGTGGAATATAACAGTGTTCTGCACTTCCATTTCTAATTCTCATAATTTCAGAATGGAATTAAAGGAAAAGGGGACAAAATAAATAAATAAAGTATATTGCAGAGTTTATATATATATATATATATATATATATATATATATATATATATATATAAATATATATATATATATACACACACACACACAATTTATCATTTTATATTACAATCTTAAACTGTTTAACGTCCCTTTAATAACAACGTTTACTGTTCTGTTAAACCTAGTGAGTGAGTGTGATATATTTGTTATCAGGCATGGAGGAAGATCTTGCACATTAGGATTTTTTCCTTTTATAGCAAGCAAAGAAGTATGTTTAAGTTGCACATGTTTACTGCATAAATTTAAGCCTTTAAAAAAAGTGTGTTTAAAGGGACAGTCAAGTCCAAAAAAATAAACTTTCATGATTTAAATAGGGCATGTAATTTTAAATAACTTCCCAATTTACTTTTATCACCAATTTTGCTTTGTTCTCTTGGTATTCTTAGTTTAAAACTAAAACTAGGATGTTCATATGCTAATTTCTTAGACCTTGAAGACTGCCTCTAATCTGAATGCATTTTGACCACTAAAGGGCATTAGTTCATGTGTTTCATATAGATAACAGAGCTCATGCATGTCAAATGTCTAGGAGTGAGCACTGATTGGCTAAAATACAAGTCTGTTAAAAGAACTGAAATATGGGGGCAGTCAGCAAAAGCTTAGATACAAGGTAATCACAGAGGTAAAACGTGTATTATTATAACTGTGTTGGTTATGCAAAGCTGAGGAATGGGTAATAAAAGGATTATCTTTCTTTTTAAACAACAAAAATATCTGGTGTTGACTGTTCCTTTTAATCCTTTCCAGCCTGTATTTATTTGTTAAAATTGGAACAAAGTTCCAATGTAAACGAATAAGTAAAAAAATGAAATCACGCGACCGTACATGCAATCGCGTGATTTCAATTATGAGGTTGGGTCTCGGGGGAGTTCCTATAACGCTAGACACGCCCTCCAGCCCGCAATCCCAGTTAGAAACCTGCAGAGGACAGCAGAACAGCTAGGACGTTCCATGCTGTCCTAACGGCGCTAAAGCCCAGCATGGTTAGGACGGCATGGAACGTTCTAACGGCAGGAAGGGGTTCATTATGAAAAATGCTGTTTATTTTTAAACACATATAAACAAATAAAACAAATTATAATAGTATATAATCAACAGCAAGAATATAAGGGGGTAGTAAACTGGGCACACTGCATAGCTAGACGCTTAGGTAGAAGACAGAATGGTTATGGGTGGACAACTGTGGAGTGCTTGCCCAATGTGGCACACACAAAAATAATTATTGGAATGTTATAATGCTGACCCTAGATTGTCACACATTCTGAAGGATTGTCACATTTGAAGAAGGGTTGTAATCCAGTTAGTGTTTTAGTGGCATGGTTGGAAGTTATAGTATTCACATCAACATAGTAATAGACCATGAGCAAAGGGCTTCATTAGAAGTTATCCTGTTTGAGCAAATCTATTTTGAACAACATGATCATTTTAGATCACAGTTAAAGGGACAGTCTACACCAGAATTTTTATTGTTTTAAAAGATAGATAACCCCTTTATTATCAATTTCCCAGTTTTGCATAACTAACACAGTTATAGTAAAACACTTTTTACCTCTGTGATTATCTTGTATCTAAGCCTCTGTAAACTGCCCCTTACTTCAGTTCTTTTGACAGACTTGCATTTTACCCAATCAGTCCTGGATCCTAGGTAACTCCATATATGTGAGCACAGTTTTATTTATATGACACACATGAACTAACACCGTCTAGTGGTGAAAAATTGTCAAAATGCCCTGAGATAAGAGACGGCCTTCAAAGGCTTAGAAATTAGCATATGAACCTCATAGGTTTAGCTCTGAACTAAGAATACCAAAAGAACAAAGCAAAATTGCTGATAAAAGTAAATTGGAAAATTGTTTAAAATTACATGCCCTATCTGAATCATGAAAGTTTATTTTGGACTAGACTGTCCCTTTAATAGTTTGTTAAAAAAATGCCTATATAGTTGACAACTGGTGTTGGAAAAATGTGAATTTATGCACGAGGCTATCAAGCATGACTTCATGTTTTAGAAATAAAAGATCAAGTGAAACGCGTGTGTATGGTAAGATCGGTTTTCAAATTATAAGATTCTTAAAAGGACAGTAAAGTCAACTTTCATGATTCGGATAGAGCATGCAATTCTAAACAACTTTCCAATTTCCTTCTGTTATAAAATTTGCTTTGTTCTCTTGGTAATCTTTTATTGAAGATTAAAAATCAAGAGTGTGCACGTCTTTAGTACTCCATGGCAGCAGTGTTTTGCAACATTGTATAACAAAACTACAAATAATGTTGCAAAACACTGCTGTCAGAGTACTAAAGACACGTGCACACTCATGAGCATTTATGAGCCTACCTAGTTTAACTCTTTAAAAGATACCAAGAAAACAAAGCAAATTTGATAACAGACATAAATTATAAAGTTGTTTAAAATTGCCTGCTCTATCCAATTCATGAAAGTTAAATTTTGACTTTACTGTCCCTTTAAAAGAACAATTTTTTATCTGATACTTTTAAATATTAAAGAGAAACTGTACTCAAAAAATCATATGAAAAGATCAGTCCTTGCACACATTAAAAACATACATTCACAAAAGAAAGGATTAACTAAAACTGCTACATACATATTTATTAAATAGTTTATATATATATATATATATATATATATATATAAAATGCATACACATTCTTGTTATAAAAATAATATTGCATTATTGTGTATTTATGATTAGCAAAAGGCTAAAAAAAAGACAAAGAATGTAGAGACGTCATACACAGATTCCTTTTGTAACATATAGCCCTTCCCAGTAAGACTTCATAATCAAATATTTAATTATTAATGTAAATGACTGTGATTTACCAGATTTATGGTGATGATTTCTTCATAGGCTAATGATGACTCCCCAGCAATCATTCCTGATCCCCTCAGGTTTTCCACACCAAGACCCTCTTCTTTACCAATGATGTCGGTTATCTTATATCTGATGGGCATAATACAATTTTAACTTTAGCAAAAAAGGTTTAGAAGTAAGTTGTACACATTATAAGATTGCATTATTATAAATAAACAAAGAAGTTTGGTTAGGGAAAAAATATTATGCATATTGTTGATTATAAAATAAAAATGTAATTAAAAACCTCAAATAAACAATATGTAAGAACAGCACTGTCCAATCTATGGCCCAGGGGCCACAATGTGGCCCTGCTGTGTAGTTCCATCTGGACACCCTCTTTACCAAAATTCTCCACAACTCCTATACCTCACCCTCTTTGCCACACACAGTGTCCTATTTGTGTGTATAGGATATTTGTTATTGTCTCTTTGCATATAGGTACATCGGTGGCACTTTTTATATAATAACCCTGCATTTCAGAGACAAAAAACAGAATTTATGCTTACCTGATAAATTACTTTCTCCAACGGTGTGTCCGGTCCACGGCATCATCCTTACTTGTGGGATATTCTCTTCCCCAACAGGAAATTGCAAAGAGCCCAGCAAAGCTGGTCACATGATCCCTCCTAGGCTCCGCCTACCCCAGTCATTCGACCGACGTACAGGAGGAAATATGCATAGGAGAAACCATATGATACCGTGGTGACTGTAGTTAGAGAAAATAATTCATCAGACCTGATTAAAAAAACCAGGGCGGGCCGTGGACCGGACACACCGTTGGAGAAAGTAATTTATCAGGTAAGCATAAATTCTGTTTTCTCCAACATAGGTGTGTCCGGTCCACGGCGTCATCCTTACTTGTGGGAACCAATACCAAAGCTTTAGGACACGGATGAAGGGAGGGAGCAAATCAGGTCACCTAAATGGAAGGCACCACGGCTTGCAAAACCTTTCTCCCAAAAATAGCCTCCGAAGAAGCAAAAGTATCAAATTTGTAAAATTTGGCAAAAGTGTGCAGTGAAGACCAAGTCGCTGCCTTACATATCTGGTCAACAGAAGCCTCGTTCTTGAAGGCCCATGTGGAAGCCACAGCCCTAGTGGAGTGAGCTGTGATTCTTTCAGGAGGCTGCCGTCCGGCAGTCTCATAAGCCAATCGGATAATGCTTTTAAGCCAAAAGGAAAGAGAGGTAGAAGTTGCTTTTTGACCTCTCCTTTTACCAGAATAAACAACAAACAAAGAAGATGTTTGTCTGAAATCTTTAGTAGCCTCTAAATAGAATTTTAGAGCACGGACTACGTCCAAATTGTGTAACAAACGTTCCTTCTTTGAAACTGGATTCGGACACAAAGAAGGTACAACTATCTCCTGGTTAATATTTTTGTTGGAAACAACTTTCGGAAGAAAACCAGGCTTAGTACGCAAAACCACCTTATCTGCATGGAACACCAGATAGGGCGGAGAACACTGCAGAGCAGATAACTCTGAAACTCTTCTGGCAGAAGAAATTGCAACCAAAAACAAAACTTTCCAAGATAATAACTTAATATCTACGGAATGTAAGGGTTCAAACGGAACCCCTTGAAGAACTGAAAGAACTAGATTTAGACTCCAGGGAGGAGTCAAAGGTCTGTAAACAGGCTTGATTCTAACCAGAGCCTGAACAAACGCTTGAACGTCTGGCACAGCTGCCAGCCTTTTGTGAAGTAAAACAGATAAAGCAGAGATCTGTCCCTTCAGAGAACTTGCAGATAATCCTTTCTCCAAACCTTCTTGTAGAAAGGATAGAATCTTAGGAATTTTTATCTTGTTCCATGGGAATCCTTTAGATTCACACCAACAGATATATTTTTTCCATATTTTATGGTAAATTTTTCTAGTTACAGGCTTTCTAGCCTGAATCAGAGTATCTATTACAGGATCTGAAAACCCACGCTTTGATAAAATCAAGCGTTCAATCTCCAAGCCGTCAGTTGGAGGGAAACCAGATTCGGATGTTCGAATGGACCTTGAACAAGAAGGTCCTGTCTCAAAGGTAGCTTCCATGGTGGAGCCGATGACATATTCACCAGGTCTGTATACCAAGTCCTGCGTGGCCACGCAGGAGCTATCAAGATCACCGAAGCCCTCTCCTGATTGATCCTGGCTACCAGCCTGGGAATGAGAGGAAACGGTGGGAATACATAAGCTAGGTTGAAGGTCCAAGGTGCTACTAGTGCATCTACTAGAGTCGCCTTGGGATCCCTGGATCTGGACCCGTAGCAAGGAACCTTGAAGTTCTGACGAGAGGCCATCAGATCCATGTCTGGAATGCCCCATAATTGAGTTATTTGGGCAAAGATTTCCGGATGGAGTTCCCACTCCCACGGATGGAAAGTCTGACGACTCAGAAAATCCGCTTCCCAATTTTCCACTCCTGGGATGTGGATTGCAGAAAAGTGGCAGGAGTGATCCTCCGCCCATTGAATTATCTTGGTCACTTCCTCCATCGCCAGGGAACTCCTTGTTCCCCCCTGATGGTTGATATATGCAACAGTCGTCATGTTGTCTGATTGAAACCTTATGAATTTGGCCTTTGCTAGTTGAGGCCAAGCTTTGAGAGCATTGAATATCGCTCTCAGTTCCAGAATGTTTATCGGGAGAAGAGATTCTTCCCGAGACCATAGACCCTGAGCTTTCAGGGGCTCCCAGACCGCGCCCCAGCCCACCAGACTGGCGTCGGTCGCGACAATGACCCACTCTGGTCTGCGGAAGCTCATTCCCTGTGACAGGTTGTCCAGGATCAGCCACCAACGGAGTGAATCTCTGGTCTTTTGATCTACTTGAATCGTCGGAGACAAGTCTGTATAATCCCCATTCCACTGTCTGAGCATGCACAGTTGTAATGGTCTTAGATGAATTCGTGCAAAAGGAACTATGTCCATTGCTGCAACCATCAATCCTATTACTTCCATGCACTGCGCTATGGAAGGACGAAGAACAGAATGAAGTACTTGACAAGAGCTTAGAATTTTTGATTTTCTGACCTCCGTCAGAAAAATCCTCATTTCTAAGGAATCTATTATTGTTCCCAAGAAGGGAACTCTTGTTGACGGGGACAGAGAACTTTTTTCTTTGTTCACTTTCCATCCGTGAGATCTGAGAAAGGCTAGGACGATGTCCGTATGAGCCTTTGCTTTTGACAGAGACGACGCTTGAATCAGGATGTCGTCCAAGTAAGGTACTACTGCAATGCCCCTTGGTCTTAGAACCGCTAGAAGAGACCCTAGTACCTTTGTGAAAATTCTCGGAGCAGTGGCTAATCCGAATGGAAGTGCCACAAACTGGTAATGCTTGTCCAGAAAAGCAAACCTTAGGAACTGATGATGTTCCTTGTGGATAGGAATATGTAGGTACGCATCCTTTAAATCCACCGTGGTCATAAATTGACCTTCCTGGATGGTGGGAAGGATCGTTCGAATGGTTTCCATTTTGAACGATGGAACCCTGAGAAATTTGTTTAGGATCTTGAGATCTAAAATTGGTCTGAATGTTCCCTCTTTTTTGGGAACTATGAACAGGTTGGAGTAAAACCCCATCCCTTGTTCTCCTATTGGAACTGGATGAATTACTCCCATCTTTAACAGGTCTTCTACACAATGTAAGAATGCCTGTCTTTTTATTTGGTTTGAAGATAATTGAGACCTGTGGAACCTTCCCCTTGGGGGTAGTTCCTTGAATTCTAGGAGATAACCTTGAGAAACTATTTCTAGTGCCCAAGGATCCTGAACATCTCTTGCCCAAGCCTGAGCAAAGAGAGAAAGTCTGCCCCCCACCAGATCCGGTCCCGGATCGGGGGCCATCCCTTCATGCTGTTTTGGTAGCAGTGGCAGGCTTCTTGGCCTGCTTACCCTTGTTCCAGCCTTGCATCGGTCTCCAGGCTGGTTTGGTTTGTGAAGTATTACCCTCTTGCTTAGAGGATGTAGAATTAGAGGCTGGTCCGTTTCTGCGAAAGGGACGAAAATTAGGCTTATTTTTAGCCTTAAAAGACCTATCCTGAGGGAGGGCGTGGCCCTTTCCCCCAGTGATGTCTGAAATAATCTCTTTCAAATCAGGACCAAACAGTGTTTTACCCTTGAAAGGGATGTTAAGCAATTTTGTCTTGGAAGACACATCCGCTGACCAAGACTTTAGCCAAAGCGCTCTGCGCGCCACGATAGCAAACCCTGAATTTTTCGCCGCTAATCTAGCTAATTGCAAAGCGGCATCTAAAATAAAAGAGTTAGCCAATTTAAGTGCTTGAACTCTGTCCATAACCTCCTCATACGAAGATTCTTTATTGAGCGACTTTTCTAGTTCTTCGAACCAGAAACACGCTGCCGTAGTGACAGGAACAATGCATGAAATTGGTTGTAGAAGGTAACCTTGCTGAACAAACATCTTTTTAAGCAAACCCTCTATTTTTTTATCCATAGGATCTTTGAAAGCACAACTATCTTCTATAGGAATAGTAGTGCGTTTGTTTAGAGTAGAAACCGCCCCCTCGACCTTGGGGACTGTCTGCCATAAGTCCTTTCTGGGGTCGACTATAGGAAATAATTTTTTAAATATAGGGGGAGGAACAAAAGGTATGCCGGGCCTTTCCCACTCCTTATTTACTATGTCCGCCACCCGCTTGGGTATAGGAAAAGCATCGGGGGGCACCGGAACCTCTAGGAACTTGTCCATCTTACATAATTTCTCTGGAATGACCAAATTGTCACAATCATCCAGAGTAGATAATACCTCCTTAAGCAGTGCGCGGAGATGTTCTAATTTAAATTTAAATGTTACAACATCAGGTTCAGCTTGTTGAGAAATTTTTCCTGAATCTGAAATTTCTCCCTCAGACAAAACCTCCCTCCTGGCCCCTTCAGATTGGTGTGAGGGTATGTCAGAACAGTTATCATCAGCGTCCTCTTGCTCTTCAGTGTTTAAAACAGAGCAATCGTGCTTTCTCTGATAAGTAGGCATTTTGGATAAAATGTTTGCAATAGAATTATCCATTACAGCCGTTAATTGTTGCATGGTAATAAGTATTGGCGCACTAGATGTACTAGGGGCCTCTTGTGTGGGCAAAACTGGTGTAGACACAGAAGGGGATGATGCAGTATCATGCTTACTCCCCTCATTTGAGGAATCATCTTGGGCAATATCATTATCTGTGGCATCATTGTCCCTACTTTGTTTGGACACTATGGCACAATCATCACATAAATTTAAATGGGGAGAAACCTTGGTTTTAATACATATAGAACATCGCTTATCTGGTGGTACAGACATGTTAAACAGGCTTAAACTTGTCAACAAAGCACAAAAAACGTTTTAAAATAAAACCGTTACTGTCACTTTAAATTTTAAACTGAACACACTTTATTACTGAATATGTGAAAAAGTATGAAGGAATTGTTCAAAATTCAACAAAATTGCACCACAGTGTCTTAAAGCCTTAAAAGTATTGCACACCAAATTTGAAAGCTTTAACCCTTAAAATAACGGAACCGGAGCCGTTTTTACATTTAACCCCTATACAGTCCCAGCTATCTGCTTTGCTGAGACCCAACCAAGCCCAGAGGGGAATACGATACCAAATGACGCCTTCTATAAGCTTTTTCAGTGGTTCTAAGCTCCTCACACATGCATCTGCATGCCTTGCTCTCCAAAAACAACTGCGCATTAGTGGCGCGAAAATGAGGCTCTGCCTATGACTAGAAAAGGCCCCCATCTGAAAAAGGTGTCCAATACAGTGCCTGCCGTTTTTTTTAAAACAATCCCCAAGATTATAATAACTATTAAGAGTTATACTCTGCAAAATATGTTTAGCAAAGTAATCGTTTTAGCCCAGAAAAATGTCTACCAGTTTTTTAAGCCCTTATGAAGCCCTTTATTCTTTTACTTAATCTAAGAAAATGGCTTACCGGTCCCCATAGGGGAAAAAAAAAAACAAAAAAAAAAACTCTTAACCATCTCCGTGGAGATGTTGCCTGTGCAACGGCAAAGAGAATGACTGGGGTAGGCGGAGCCTAGGAGGGATCATGTGACCAGCTTTGCTGGGCTCTTTGCCATTTCCTGTTGGGGAAGAGAATATCCCACAAGTAAGGATGACGCCGTGGACCGGACACACCTATGTTGGAGAAACATTATTTGGAATAGCAGAATTTACCTATTGGCGCTTCAGAAAAAAGAAAGAGAGATACATTGCAGGTCTTCTTTAACTTTGTGTTGGACACAGGAGCTAGAGATGCTCTCAATTTAAATTTCTCGCCAATCACTACATTATGTAGGTACACAAATTGAAACAATTTTTCAAACAAAAAAATGTTTGGAATGTAGTTTTATTAATTATTTTTCCCATTGCATTTTTTCCCTCTGCTTCGTAAGAGGATAGCACATATTTTGAGGAATTCAGAACCCTGACCTTACAACATTATACACACTGATTGCTTGATTAGAAGCTCATTAATCACCTGTACTTAAAGGGACATGAAACCCACATTTTTTTCTTTCATGATTTAGAAAGACAAGGCGTTTTTAAACATCTTTCTAATTTAATTCTATTATCTAATTTGTTTTATTCTCTTGATATTCTTTGATGAAAAACATATCTAGATATGCTCACTAGCTGCTGATTGGTTGCTGCACATAGAAGCCTCATGTGATTGGCTCACCCATGTGCATTGCTTTTTCTTCAAATAAGGATATCTAAAACATTAAGCAAAATAAATAATAGAAGTAAATTGTAATGTTGTTTAAATTTGTATGTTCTATCTGAATCATGAAAGAAAGATTTTGGGTTTAGTGGCCCTTTAAAGGCCACAGCAGAGGAGATAAGATATACATAAGAGCCTTTTCAAGAGTAATGTCCCTGGACTGCAAAACAATGCCAGATTTTTTTAAGATGTGTTTTAAAAGCTTTAAAACATTTATTTTGTATGCAGATGTTTTGCAACACAGTTCTTTGTTGATGATATATAATAGGAACATATATAACATAACTTTATTATATTGCTAAGACTAAGAAAAAAGTTATAGGAAGCCTGACAACTTAATGATCACCTTTCTACTACAAAAAGAAAATATGAACAGTCAAAAAGCAAAAAATATTCTCTTTGAACATAAACAATGGCGGTTTCTAATACAAATTTTTATTTTTTTGTTATTGCCAATGGGGCATTATGTTTCCAACATATAGGAATACAGGAAGTATAAAGGGGCATTAAACTAAAGAATGTATTCCTCATAACATTTCCTAATAGGACCTATATAAAATTAGTTAAAACAATATGCCAATTACCATAGAATTAGAAGTAAAAACACACATGATAAAAAGACAGCAGTAAAATTTGAGTACCTGCCCATAGTTAAAAACTCTACACTGTTTGGAAATAAAGAAGACATTGTATCTCAGCGACATAAATTAACATAAAATAAACAATGTTACTTTAAGGCAGTGGTCTCAAAGTACAGGCCCCAGGGCCATATGCGGCCCTCAAGATAGTTTCCCCTGGCCCTCCTATGCATTGTCCAATGTAGATTCCCACCCATCATGCAGTGACCAAGTGTGCATGCGCAAGAAGCGCATCTGCATGTGATTATGTCCACTCAACTTTCTTGATTCTATGTGTGCGGTTTGAACTTTTTTGCTTTTAATTTGATGCAATACATTTTTGGATTTTTACTCTTCTGCATGGAGTTCTGATGTTCCAGTGCGCCGTTCTCTTTTGGCGATCCTTTAGACTCTCACCATGCACTACTTGGATAACTGCTGTTATACAGTTCCAGTATTATCTCTTTACTTGGCATTCACAAAGATATAGATGACTGTGTATGTCTGTTTTTGGTATACCACCTTAAGCTACTACGTGGGTAAATGTCCCTTCCAGTTCCTAATATAACCTGTTCAAGAGCACTCACTCTGTTTTAGTGGCCCCCACGGAAGAAGAACACTTTGCAAGTGGCCCCTAGATACAGCTTGATACCCCTGCTTTAAGGTATATGAAACAAACATTTTTTCTTCATGATTCAGATAGAGCATGTAACTTTAATCAACTTTCTAATTTACTCCTATTATCAATTTTCCTTCATTCTCTTGGTATCTATATTTGAAAAGCAGGAATGCAAGCTTAGGAGCTGGCCCATTTTTTGGTTCAGCACCTGGGCAGTGCTTGCTGATTGGCAGATAAATGTAGCCACCAATCAGCAAGTGCTAACCAGGTGCTGAACCAAAAAATGGTCCTGCTCCTGAGCTTACATTCCTTTTCAATTAAAGATACAAAGAAAAAAATGATAATAGGAGTAAATTAGAAAGTTGCTTAAAATTTCATGCTCTATTTGAATCATAAAAGAAAAAAAACATAATTTATGCTTACCTGATAAATTTATTTCTCTTATAGTGTATCCAGTCCACGGATCATCCATTACTTGTGGGGATATTCTCCTTCCCAACAGGAAGTTGCAAGAGGATCACCCACAGCAGAGCTGCTATATAGCTCCTCCCCTCACTGCCATATCCAGTCATTCGACCGAAACAAGCCGAGAAAGGAGAAACCATACGGTGCAGTGGTGACTGTAGTTTAATTAAAATTTAGACCTGCCTGAAAAGGACAGGGCGGGCCGTGGACTGGATACACTACAAGAGAAATAAATTTATCAGGTAAGCATAAATTATGTTTTCTCTTGTTAAGTGTATCCAGTCCACGGATCATCCATTACTTGTGGGATACCAATACCAAAGCTAAAGTACACGGATGATGGGAGGGACAAGGCAGGAACTTAAACGGAAGGAACCACTGCCTGTAGAACCTTTCTCCCAAAAACAGCCTCCGAAGAAGCAAAAGTATCAAATTTGTAAAATTTGGAAAAAGTATGAAGGGAAGACCAAGTTGCAGCCTTGCAAATCTCTTCAACAGAGGCCTCATTTTTAAAGGCCCAGGTGGAAGCCACAGCTCTAGTAGAATGAGCTGTAATCCTTTCAGGAGGCTGCTGTCTAGCAGTCTCATAGGCTAAACAGATTATACTCCGAAGCCAAAAAGAAAGAGAGGTTGCCGAGGCCTTCTGACCTCTCCTCTGTCCAGAGTAAACAACAAACAGGTTAGATGTTTGGCGAAAATCTTTAGTAGCCTGTAAGTAAAACTTCAAGGCACGGACTACGTCTAGATTATGCAAAAGACGTTCCTTCTTTGAAGAAGGATTAGGACATAATGATGGAACAACAATCTCTTGATTGATATTCTTGTTAGAAACCACCTTAGGTAAAAACCCAGGTTTTGTACGCAGAACAACTTTATCTGAATGAAAGATCAGATAAGGAGAATCACAATGTAAGGCAGATAACTCCGAGACTCTTTGAGCCGAGGAAATAGCCATCAGAAAAAGAACTTTCCATGAAAGAAGTTTGATATCAATAGAATGAAGGGGTTCAAACGGAACCCCTTGAAGAACTTTAAGAACCAAGTTTAAGCTCCATGGAGGAGCAACAGGTTTAAACACAGGCTTAATTCTAACTAAAGCCTGACAAAATGCCTGAACGTCTGGAACTTCTGCTAGATGTTTGTGTAAAAGAATAGACAGAGCAGAAATCTGTCCCTTTAAAGAACTAGCTGATAATCCTTTGTCCAAACCCTCTTGGAGGAAGGACAATATCCTAGGAATCCTAACCCTACTCCATGAGTAATTCTTGGATTCACACCAATGAAGATATTTACGCCATATCTTGTGGTAAATTTTCCTGGTGACAGGCTTTTGTGCCTGTATTAAGGTATCAATTACTGACTCGGAGAAGCCACGCTTTGATAGGATCAAGCGTTCAATCTCCATGCAGTCAGTCTCAGAGAAAGTAGATTCGGATGATTGAAAGGACCTTGTATTAGAAGGTCTTGTCTCAGAGGCAGAGTCCATGGTGGAAAGGATGACATATCCACTAGGTCTGCATACCAGGTCCTGCGTGGCCACGCAGGCACTATCAATATCACCGATGCTCTTTCCTGTTTGATTTTGGCAATCAGACGAGGGAGCAGAGGAAACGGTGGAAACACATAAGCCAGGTTGAAGAACCAAGGCGCTGCTAGAGCATCTATCAGTGCCGCTTCTGGGTCCCTGGACCTGGATCCGTAACAAGGAAGCTTGGCGTTATGGCGAGACGCCATGAGATCCAATTCTGGTTTGCCCCAACGGAGAACCAATTGAGCAAACACCTCCGGATGGAGTTCCCATTCCCCCGGATGAAAAGTCTGACGACTTAGAAAATCCGCCTCCCACTTCTCTACACCTGGGATATGGATCGCTGACAGGTGGCAAGAGTGAGTCTCTGCCCAGCGAATTATCTTGGAGACTTCTGACATCGCTAGGGAACTCCTGGTTCCCCCTTGATGGTTGATGTAAGCCACAGTCGTAATGTTGTCCGACTGAAATCTGATGAACCTCAGTGTTGCTAGCTGAGGCCAAGCCAGAAGAGCATTGAATATTGCTCTTAACTCCAGAATATTTATTGGGAGGAGTTTCTCCTCCTGAGTCCATGAACCCTGAGCCTTCAGGGAGTTCCAGACTGCACCCCAACCTAGAAGGCTGGCATCTGTTATTACAATTGTCCAATCTGGTCTGCGAAAGGTCATACCCTTGGACAGATGGGCCCGAGATAACCACCAGAGAAGAGAATCTCTGGTTTCCTGATCCAGATTTAGTAGAGGGGACAAATCTGTGTAATCCCCATTCCACTGACTGAGCATGCATAATTGCAGCGGTCTGAGATGCAGGCGCGCGAATGGCACTATGCCCATCGCCGCTACCATTAAGCCGATTCCTTCCATGCACTGAGCCACCGTGGGGCGCGGAATGGAGTGAAGAACACGGCAAGCATTTAGAAGTTTTGATAACCTGGACTCCGTCAGGTAAATTTTCATTTCTACAGAATCTATTAGAGTTCCTAGGAAGGAAACCCTCGTGAGAGGAGATAGAGAACTCTTTTCTTCGTTCACTTTCCACCCATGCGACCTCAGGAATGCCAGAACTATCTCTGTATGAGATTTGGCAATTTGAAAGCTTGACGCCTGTATCAGGATATCGTCCAGGTAAGGAGCCACCGCTATGCCTCGCGGTCTTAGGACCGCCAGAAGTGAGCCCAGAACCTTTGTAAAAATTCTTGGGGCTGTAGCCAACCCGAATGGAAGAGCTACAAATTGGTAATGCCTGTCTAGAAAGGCAAACCTCAGGAACTGATGATGATTCTTGTGAATCGGAATGTGAAGGTAGGCATCCTTTAAGTCCACTGTGGTCATGTACTGACCCTCTTGGATCCTGGGTAAAATGGTTCGAATAGTTTCCATCTTGAATGACGGAACTCTGAGGAATTTGTTTAGGATCTTTAAATCCAAAATTGGTCTGAAGGTTCCCTCTTTTTTGGGAACCACAAACAGATTTGAATAAAACCGTCCGCGGAACTGGATGGATCACTCCCATTACAAGGAGATCTTGTACGCAGCTTAGGAATGCCTCTTTCTTTATCTGGTTTGCAGATAATCTTGAAAGGTGAAATCTCCCTTGTGGAGGAGAAGCTTTGAAGTCCAGAAGATATCCCTGAGATATGATCTCCAACGCCCAGGGATCCTGAACATCTCTTGCCCATGCCTGGGCGAAGAGAGAGAGTCTGCCCCCTACTAGATCCGTTGTCGAATAGGGGGGCGCTCCTTCATGCTGTCTTAGAGGCAGCAGCAGGATTTCTGGCCTGCTTGCCCTTGTTCCAGGACTGGTTAGGTTTCCAGGCCTGCTTGGATTGAGCAAAAGTTCCCTCTTGTTTTGAAGCAGAGGAAGTTGATGCTGCACCTGCCTTGAAATTTCGAAAGGCACGAAAATTAGACTGTTTGGCCTTTGATTTGGCCCTGTCCTGAGGAAGGGTATGACCCTTACCTCCAGTAATGTCAGCAATAATTTCTTTCAAACCAGGCCCGAATAAGGTCTGCCCCTTGAAAGGAATGTTGAGTAATTTAGACTTTGAAGTCACATCAGCTGACCAGGATTTGAGCCATAGCGCCCTACATACCTGGATGGCGAATCCGGAATTCTTAGCCGTTAGTTTAGTCAAATGAACAATGGCATCAGAAACAAATGAGTTAGCTATCTTAAGAGTTCTAAGCTTGTCAACAATTTCAGTCAATGGAGCTGTATGGATGGCCTCTTCCAGGGCCTCAAACCAGAATGCCGCCGCAGCAGTGACAGGCGCAATGCATGCAAGGGGCTGTAAAATAAAACCTTGTTGAATAAACATTTTCTTAAGGTAACCCTCTAATTTTTTAATCCATTGGATCTGAAAAAGCACAACTGTCCTCAACCGGGATAGTGGTACGCTTTGCTAAAGTGGAAACTGCTCCCTCCACCTTAGGGACAGTCTGCCATAAGTCCCATGTAGTGGCATCTATTGGAAACATTTTTCTAAATATAGGAGGTGGGGAAAAGGGCACACCAGGCCTATCCCACTCCTTACTAATAATTTCTGTAAGCCTTTTAGGTATTGGAAAAACATCAGTACTCACCGGCACTGCATAGTATTTATCCAGCCTACACAATTTCTCTGGCACTGCAATTGTGTCATAGTTACAGCATCTACGCGCACTGTATCTCGTCTAACCCCAGAGCTATCGCGTTTGCCTCTCAATTCAGGCAATCTGGATAATACCTCTGACAGGGTATTATTCATGATTGCAGCCATGTCCTGCAAAGTAATCGCTATGGGCGTCCCTGATGTACTTGGCGCCATATTAGCGTGCGTCCCTTGAGCGGGAGGCGAAGGGTCAGACACGTGGGGAGAGTTAGTCGGCATAACTTCCCCCTCGACAGACCCCTCTGGTGACAATTCTTTTATAGATAAAGACTGATCTTTACTGTTTAAGGTGAAATCAATACATTTAGTACACATTCTCCTATGGGGCTCCACCATGGCTTTTAAACATAATGAACAAGTATCCTCTGTTTCAGACATGTTTGTACAGACTAGCAATGAGACTAGCAAGCTTGGAAAACAATTTAAAGCAAGTTAACAAGCAATATAAAAAACTTTACTGTGCCTTTAAGAGAAACAAATTTTGACAAAATTTGAAATAACAGTGAAAAAAGGCAGTTACACTAACAAAATGTTTACAGTGTATGTAACAAGTCAGCAGAGCATTGCACCCACTTGCAAATGGATGATTAACCCCTTAATAACAAAAACAGAATAATAAATGACAAAAACGTTTTTTAAACACAGTCACAACAACTGCCACAGTCTACTGTGATTGTTACCCTCCTCAAACACGACTTTGAAGCCTTTTGAGCCCTTCAGAGATGTCCTGGATCATGCAGGAAGAAGCTGAATGTCTCTGTCAGTATTTTTATCTGCACCGAAAAGCACTAAAATAGGCCCTTCCCACTCATATTGCAACAGTGGAAAGCCTCAGGAACTGTTTCTAGGCAAAAATCAAACTAACCATGTGGAAAAAAACTAGGCCCCAATAAGTTGTCACCAAACATATATAAAAACGATTAAACATGCCAGCAAACGTTTTATATTACACTTTTATAAGAGTATGTATCTCTATTAATAAGCCTGATACCAGTCGCTATCACTGCATTTAAGGCTTTACTTACATTAATCCGGTATCAGCAGCATTTTCTAGCAAATTCCATCCCTAGAAAAATATTAATGCACATACCTTATTGCAGGAAAACCTGCACGCCATTCCCTCTCTGAAGTTACCTCACTCCTCAGAATATGTGAGAACAGCAATGGATCTTAGTTACTTCTGCTAAGATCATAGAAATCACAGGCAGATTCTTCTTCTAATGCTGCCAGAGATGAAACAGTACACTCCGGTACCATTTAAAAATAACAAACTTTTGATTGAAGTTAAAAAACTAACTATAATACACCACTCTCCTCTTACTACGTCCATCTTTGTTGAGAGTTGCAAGAGAATGACTGGGTATGGCAGTGAGGGGAGGAGCTATATAGCAGCTCTGCTGTGGGTGATCCTCTTGCAACTTCCTGTTGGGAAGGAGAATATCCCCACAAGTAATGGATGATCCATGGACTGGATACACTTAACAAGAGAAATGTATGTTTCATATCCCTTTAAGAAACATATTCGCTAAGTAGGTACTGGGAGGCAGTGATGTATCAATACTAATAAAAATGCACTGTGAACTTTTGCAATATGGTGCTCAATTTTAGCTGTAAATGATAGTGAAACATTTACAGCTAAAATAGAGCACCATATTGCAATAGTCCGTGGTGCATTTTTATTAGTAAATTCCCCCTTCCCTTGTCTCACTTGAATGCACTGAATTAATGAAAACAATTTGCAAAGTTCCCAGTAATTATCTTAAAGGGATATTGAACCCACTTTTTTTTCTTTCATGATTCAGATAGCGCGTGCAATTTTAAGCAACTCTCTAATTTACTCCTATTATCAATTTATCTTCATTTTCTTGGTATCTTTATTTGGTAAAGCAGGAATTTAAGCTTACAAGACGGCACATTTTTGGTTCAGAACCCAGGATAGCACTTGCTGATTAGTGGCAGCATTTAGCCACCAATCAGCAAGCGCTACCCAGGTGCTGAACCAAAGATGGGCCGGCTCCTAGCTTCTATTCCTGCTTTACCAAATAAAGATACAAACAGAACGAAGAAATATTGATAATAGTAGTAAATTAGAAAGTTGCTTAAAATTGCATGCTCTATCTGAATCACGAAAGAAAAAATGTGGGTTCAGTGTCCCTTTAAGTTTTAGATACAAATTAAGCAAATATCTTAAGTCTAAATAATATCACAAACAGTGAGCAAATTAAAAGATGAGAGAGCCTGATGCGGTCGTGTTTCACGTTACTCTTTCCCTGAGGAAGCATAAACTGAAATGCAAACGCGCCAGGGGATCTCTTTTTTGTTGTTGTATTCCTTATAAAATGTTTAATTATGTAAAATAAAAAAAAACACACTTTACACTAACATTCATGATTTATTTTGACATTTTTTCCTGTAGTTTAAAATTATAGAGCAGAACAGAAAGGCCAAAGTGCAGTCTAAGAAATACACAATCCTAACACTCCAACCTGCTGCACAATGATTGGTTGAGGGGCACACAAGCTTGTTTTCATTGAAACATCTCTCTGATTTGCCACAGCAAAGGAAGTAACATAAAATAACATTTAAGATGTTTTTATGGGACTCCAAAACAATGCCTATTTTTTTTTTTTTTTTAACAAAATTACAGTTTTAAATATTTTTAAAACATTTCTCTGCAGATCTGTTGCAATGCAATCTATGTTCAATAAAATACTTTGCAGTTTTGGTGGGAACGTCATAAACTTAAAGGAACACTAAACCCAGTTTTTTCTTTTCTTTCATGATTCAGATAGAGCATGCAATTTTAAGCAACTTTCTAATTTACTCATATTATCAATTATTCTTTGTTCTCTTGCTATCTTTATTTAAAAAGCAGGAATGTGATGCATAGGAGCCGGCTCATTGTTGGTTGAGAACCTGGGTTATGCTTGCTTATTGGTGGGTAAATGTAAGCCTCCAATAACCAAGCGCTATCCATGGTGCTGAACCTAAAGTGGGCTGGCTGCTAAGATTTACATTTCTGCTTTTAAAATAAAGAAAAATTGATAATAGGAGTAAATTAGAAAGTTGCTTAACCCCTTAACGACTGAGGACGTGCAGGGTACGTCCTCAGAAAAAAGGCAGTTAATGCCTGAGAACGTATCCTGCACGTCCTCAGTGTGGAAAGCAGCTGGAAGCGATCCTGCTCGCTTCCAGGTGCTTTCCGGTTATTGCAGTGATGCCTCGATATGGAGGCATCCTGCAATAACCTTTTTAAGTCATCCGGTGCAGAGAGAGCCACTCTGTGGCCCTCTCTGCACCGGAGATCGGTTGCTCCCTGTGTTGGTGGGTGGGAGCCGGACCGGGAGGCGGGTGGCGGCCATCGATGGCCCTGTGGATGTGAAGGGGGGGCGGGATCGTGGGCGGGGGTGGCTGGGGGCGCGCACGGGCGCGCGCGCGTGCACGGGAGGGTGGGGGCGGGCGCGTGCACGGGGAGGGAGCGGGTGGGAACCGCTACACTGCAGAAAATGTGGAAATAAAAAATATAAAAAAATGGAAAATTAAAACAATCAGCAAGGTGGTGGGGGTTTGTCTGTGGGGGGTGGGGGGGGGGGGGAAAGCTACACTACAGAAAAAAAAAAAAAAAAAAAGCACTTTTTATTGTAAACTGGGTACTGGCAGACAGCTGCCAGTACCCAAGATGGCCCCCAATAAGGCAGAGGGGAGGGTTAGAGAGCGGTTTTGGGGGGGATCAGGGAGGTTGGGGGCTAAGGGGGGGATCCTACACAATTTAATTTTTTTTTAAAACCTTTTTATTTTAGTACTGGCAGACTTTCTGCCAGTACTTAAGATGGCGGGGACAATTGTGGGGTGGGGGAGGGAAGGGAGCTGTTTGGAAGGGATCAGGGGGTGGGATGTGTCAGATGGGAGGCTGATCTCTACACTAAAGCTAAAATTAACCCTGCAAGCTCACTACAAACTCCCTAATTAACCCTTTCACTGCTAGCCATAATACACGTGTGAGGCGCAACAGGATTTAGTGGCCTTCTAATTACCAGAAAGCAACGCCAAAGTCATATATGTCTGCTATTTCTGAACAAAGGGGATCCCAGACAAGCATTTACAACCATTTGTGCCATAATTGCACAAGCTGTTTGTAAATGATTTCAGTGAGAAACCTAAAATTATGAAAAATTTTACGTTTTTTTTTAATTTGATCGCATTTGGCGGTGAAATGGTGGCATGAAATATACCAAAATGTGCCTAGATCAATACTTGGGGTTGTCTACTACACTACACTAAAGCTAAAATTAACCCTACAAGCTCCCTAAAAGCTCCCTAATTAACCCCTTAACTGCTGGGCATGATACACTTGTGGTGCGCAGTGGCATTTAGCGGCCTTCTAATTACCAAAAAGCAACGCCAAAGCCATATATGTGTGCTATTTCTGAACAAAGGGGATCCCAGAGAAGAATTTACAACCATTTATGCCATAATTGCACAAGTTGTTTGTAAATAATTTCAGTGAGAAATCGAAAGTTTGTGAAAAAATTTGTGAAAAAGTGAACAATTTTTTGTATTTGATCGCATTTGGCGGTGAAATGGTGGTATGAAATATACCAAAATGGGCCTAGATCAATACTTTGGGATGTCTACTAAAAAAAAATATATACATGTCAAGGGATATTCAGAGATTCCTGAAAGATATTAGTGTTCTAATGTAACTAGCGCTAATTTTGGAAAAAAATGGTTTGGAAATAGCAAAGTGCTACTTGTATTTATGGCCCTATAACTTGCAAAAAAAGCAAAGAACATGTAAACATTGGGTATTTCTAAACTCAGGACAAAATTTAGAAACTATTTAGCATGGGTGTTTTTTGGTGGTTTTAGATATGTAACAGATTTTGGGGGTCAAAGTTAGAAAAAGTGTGTTTTTTTCCATTTTTCCTCATATTTTATCATTTTTTTTATAGTAAATTATAAGATATGATGAAAACAATGGTATCTTTAGAAAGTCCATTTAATGGCGAGAAAAACGGTATATAATATGTGTGGGTACAGTAAATGAGTAAGAAGAAAATTACAGCTAAACACAAACACCGCAAAAATGTAAAAATAGCCTTGGTCCCAAACGGACAGAAAATGGAAAAGTGCTCTGGTCACTAAGGGGTTAAAATTTCATGCTCTATCTGAATTATGAAAGAAAAAATTTGGGTTCAGTGTCCCTTTAAACTATTAAATTGTAAAAAGAAAAACAAGCATTAGTGGAGATATTTTTTTCATATAGTGCATAGAAAAAAAAGTGATTTACAACATTGATACATATATTTACCTAGACTCGCCTTCATCTTCCACATGTTCACAGTGCACAGAATTAAGAGCGCTGACTTTCTTGTAATCTTGAGGTGTCAGATATAAATATTTATATCCCTAAATAACAAAACATATGAGGTATCAGTGCTAAAGCTTTTTTTTTTTTTACAAATAAAGTTTAGTAAAGTTATAACCATTCAAAAATAACACTCTGGCTACCAATAAGATCTGACAAAGAACACAAGCATAACTAAAATATAAATAGCAAGGAAATCTTCATCACTGTTTTGTAGTTCCTCCCTGTACAGCGATACAAAATATTATGCAACTGCACTGAATTGTTGGGTAGTTGTATAAATTAGTTGGTTTGTTTTCACAATAAATTATTCAATCAACCAATCACAAAAGTGAGAGGGGCAAACCTTTGACAAAAGGCCACCCATGGCCCAGGTCACGTCTATATAATGAATTGTGTGATGAGGAGACTGGTGAAGAACTTATTAAAAAAATAAATTTACATGTAATTACAATTCATTTTATTTACTTATTTATGTTAACTAGGGGGTATAGTACGTATAAACAGTTAAACAAGACTAAGAGGATTTAGTAATTGGAGGGGTGCTTGCAATCAGTGGAGTCTGTTACAGATGTAGAGATAGATTAGAACTTTTTTTTTATATTTGGAGAAATTTTTAGGATAAGGGTCTAAGAGTTTAGGTAAATTAGTGGTGGCGTTATAGCGAATTGCTCTAGAAACGTCATGATAGTCGGTTTTCTCTAAGCAGCCACCAGGTGTCGCTACTGTTTAATGAGTTTAATCAGTAAGAGGTCACTAAAGAGTAATCTTACGATCTGGTCACTAAAATGGCTGCTTTATAAATTGCAGTGCATCCTTGTTAGCACATTACTGAGGATCTATCCCAAAATGTACCACAGATATCAATAAATGTCTATAGCAGGCCTCTTCATAGCTACAGTATATCTACTACACACTATATATGTGAATTATATAATGTATAAAACCCAATTTTTTCTTTCGTGATTCTGATGGAGCATGTAATTTTAAACTTATCATTTTACTCACATTATCTAATTAGCTTTGTTCTCTTGTCATCCTTTGTTGAAAAGCATACCCAGATCTGGACCATCAATGCACTACTGGGAACTAGCTGATAATTGGTGGCTACATACAGTATGTCTGTTTTTATTGGCTCATCCAATGTGTTTACCTAGCTCCCAGTAGTGTACTGCTGCACCTTCAACAAAGGATACTAAGAGAACAAAGCAAATATGACAATAGAAGTAATTTGGAAAGTGATTTAAAACTGCATGTTCTATCTATCTGAATTACAAAAGAAATGTTTTGTTTTTTATGTCCGTTTAACACACAGTGAATATATAGGGGCCGATTTATCAAATGGTGGGCAGACATGATTCGCTGTAGCGAATCATGTCCGGCCAACATCGCTAAATGCCGACAGTATACGCTATCCTCCTTTATCACTGCACAAGCATTTCTGGTGAAATGCTTGTGCAATGCCCCCCCCTGCACATTTGCGGCCAATCGGCCGCTAGCAGGGGTGTCAATCATCCCGATCGGATCTGGATGATTGCAGTCTGCTATCTAAAAGGTGTCGGATGAGTTAAGGACCAGCGATCTTATGACCGCTTCTTCTTAAATTATGTTTCCGGCGAACCACAAACATTGCGGATAAAAACAGAATTTATGCTTACCTGATAAATTACTTTCTCCAACGGTGTGTCCGGTCCACGGCGTCATCCATTACTTGTGGGAATATTCTCTTCCCCAACAGGAAATGGCAAAGAGCACAGCAAAAGCTGCCCATATAGCCCCTCCTCAGGCTCCGCCCCCCAGTCATTTGACCGACGGTTAGGAGAAAAATAGGAGAAACTATAGGGTGCCGTGGTGACTGTAGTGTATAGAGAAAGAAAATTTTTCAAACCTGATTAAAAAACCAGGGCGGGCCGTGGACCGGACACACCGTTGGAGAAAGTAATTTATCAGGTAAGCATAAATTCTGTTTTCTCCAACATTGGTGTGTCCGGTCCACGGCGTCATCCATTACTTGTGGGAACCAATACCAAAGCTTTAGGACACGGATGAAGGGAGGGAGCAAATCAGAAGGCACCACGGCTTGCAAAACCTTTCTCCCAAAAATAGCCTCCGAAGAAGCATAAGTATCAAATTTGTAGAATTTGGCAAAAGTGTGCAGAGAAGAACAAGTCGCTGCCTTACATATCTGAAGACCAAGTCGCTGCCTTACATATCTGATCAACAGAAGCCTCGTTCTTGAAGGCCCATGTGGAAGCCACAGCCCTAGTAGAGTGAGCTGTTCAGGAGGCTGCCGTCTGGCAGTCTTATAAGCCAATCAGATGATGCTTTTCAGCCAGAAAGAAAGAGAGGTAGCAGTAGCTTTTTGTCCTCTCCTCTTACCAGAATAAACGACAAAGATGAAGTTTGTCTGAAATCCTTTGTTGCATCTAAATAGAACTTTAAAGCACGGACCACATCTAAATTGTGTAACAAACGTTCCTTCTTTGAAAATGGATTTGGACACAGAGAAGGAACAACCAATTCCTGGTTAATATTCTTGTTGGAAACTACTTTTGGAAGAAAACCAGGTTTAGTACGCAAAACAACCTTATCTGAATGGAACACCAGATAGGGTGGATCACACTGCAAAGCAGATAATTCAGAAACTCTTCTAGCAGAAGAGATAGCAACCAAAAACAGAACTTTCCAAGATAGTAGCTTGATATCTATGGAATGTAAAGGTTCAAACGGAACCCCTTGAAGAACTGAAAGAACTAAATTTAGACTCTAAGGAGGAGTCATGGGTCTGTAAACAGGCTTGATTCTGACCAAAGCCTGTACAAAAGCTTGTACATCTGGCACAGCTGCCAGTCGTTTGTGTAACAAAACAGATAAAGCAGAAATCTGTCCTTTTAGGGAACTCGCTGACAACCCTTTATCCAAACCCTCTTGGAGAAAGGAGAGAATCTTAGGAATTTTAATCTTACTCCAGGAGAATCCCTTGATTCACACCAACAGATATATTTTTTCCATATTTTATGGTAAATCTTTCTAGTCACAGGTTTTCTGGCTTGGACCAGAGTATCTATCACTGAATTTGAAAACCCACGCTTGGATAAAATAAAGCGTTCAATTTCCAAGCAGTCAGCTGCAGAGAAACTAGATTTGGATGTTCGAATGGACCTTGTACTAGAAGATCCTGTCTCAAAGGTAGCTTCCATGGTGGAGCCGATGACATATTCACCAGGTCTGCATACCAAGTCCTGCGTCGCCACGCAGGAGCTATCAGAATCACCAAGGCCTTCTCCTGTTTGATCCTGGCTACGAGCCTGGGAAGGAGAGGAAACGGTGGAAACACATAAGCTAGGTTGAACGACCAAGGCGCCACTAATGCATCCACTAGAGTCGCCTTGGGATCCCTGGATCTGGACCCGTAGCAAGGAACCTTGAAGTTCTGACGAGACGCCATCAGATCCATGTCTGGAATGCCCCATAATTGAGTTAACTGGGCAAAGACCTCCGGGTGGAGTTCCCACTCCACCGGATGGAAAGTCTGACGACTCAAATAATCCGCCTCCCAGTTGTCTACTCCTGGGATGTGAATTGCAGATAGATGGCAGGAGTGATCCTCCGCCCATTTGATGATCTTGGATACCTCTCTCATCGCCAAGGAACTCTTTGTTCCTCCCTGATGGTTGATGTAAGCTACAGTCGTCATGTTGTCTGACTGGAATCTTATGAATCCGGCCTTCGCTAGTTGAGGCCAAGCCCGGAGCGCATTGAATATCGCTCTCAGTTCCAGGAAGTTTATCGGGAGAAGAGACTCTTCCCGAGACCATAGACCCTAAGCTTTCAGGGAATCCCAGACCGCGCCCCAGCCTAATAGACTGGCGTCGGTCGTGACAATGACCCACTCTGGTCTGCGGAAACTCATTCCCTGAGACAGGTGATCCTGAGTCAACCACCAACGGAGTGAGTCTCTGGTTACCTGGTCTACTTGAATCTGGGGAGACAAGTCTGCATAGTCCCCATTCCACTGATTGAGCATGCACAGTTGTAATGGTCTTAGATGAATTCGAGCAAAAGGAACTATGTCCATTGCTGCAACCATCAATCCTACTACTTCCATGCACTGAGCTATGGAAGGCTGCAGAATAGAGTGAAGAACTTGACAAGCGTTTAGAAGCTTTGACTTTCTGACTTCTGTCAGGAAGATCTTCATTTCTAAAGAATCTATTATTGTTCCCAAAAAGGGAACTCTTGTTGACGGAGACAGGGAACTCTTTTCTACGTTCACCTTCCACCCGTGAGATCTGAGAAAGGCTAGAACAATGTCTGTATGAGCCTTTGCCTTGGAAAGAGACGACGCTTGAATTAGAATGTCGTCTAGATAAGGTGCCACTGCAATGCCCCTCGGTCTTAGAACCGCCAGAAGGGACCCTAGCACCTTTGTGAAAATTCTGGGAGCAGTGGCTAAACCGAACGGAAGAGCCACGAACTGGTAATGTTTGTCCAGAAAGGCGAACCTTAGGAACTGATGATGATCTTTGTGGATAGGAATATGTAGGTATGCATCCTTTAAATCCACGGTAGTCATATATTGACCATCCTGGATTGTAGGTAAAATTGTTCGAATGGTTTCCATTTTGAACGATGGAACTCTGAGAAATTTGTTTAGAATTTTTAAATCCAGAATTGGTCTGAAAGTTCCCTCTTTTTTGGGAACTACAAACAGGTTTGAGTAAAACCCCTGACCTTGTTCCACTGTTGGAACTGGGTGTATCACTCCCATCTTTAACAGGTCTTCTACACAATGTAAGAATGCCTGTCTCTTTATTTGGTCTGAAGATAAGCGAGACATGTGGAACCTTCCCCTTGGAGGAAGTTCCTTGAATTCTAGAAGATAACCCTGAGAGACTATTTCTAGTGCCCAGGGATCCGGAACATCTCTTACCCAAGCCTGAGCAAAGAGAGAGAGTCTGCCCCCTACTAGATCCGGTCCCGGATCGGGGGCTACCCCTTCATGCTGTCTTGGTAGCAGCAGCAGGCTTCTTGGCCTGTTTACCCTTGTTCCAGCCTTGCATTGGTTTCCAAGCTGGTTTAGCCTGGGAAGCGTTACCCTCTTGTCTAGAGGCTGCAGAGTTAGAAGCCGGTCCGTTCCTGAAATTACGAGAGGAACGAAAATTGGACTAATTCTTAGCCTTGAAAGGCCTATCCTGTGGGAGGGCATAGACCTTCCCCCCAGTGATGTCTGAAATAATTTCTTTCAATTCTGGCCCAAAAAGTGCGTGAATTCTGTCCATGACTTCCTCATATGGAGTCTCCTTATTGAGCGACTTTTCTAGTTCATCGAACCAGAAACACGCCGCCGTAGTGACAGGAATAATGCACGAAATTGGTTGGAGGAGGTAACCTTGCTGAACAAAAATCTTTTTAAGCAAACCCTCCAATTTTTTATCCATAGGATCTTTGAAAGCACAATTGTCCTCAATGGGAATAGTCGTGCGTTTGGCTAGCGTAGAAACTGCCCCCTCAACCTTAGGGACTGTTTGCCATGTGTCCTTCCTTGGGTCGACCATGGGGAACAATTTCTTAAATATAGGAGGTGGGACAAAAGGTATGCCTGGTTTCTCCCACTCATTCACTATGTCCGCCACCCTTTTAGGTATCGGAAAGGCATCAGGGTGCACCGGGACCTCTAGGAATTTGTCCATCTTGCACAATTTTTCTGGAATGACCAAAGAGTCACAATCATCCAGTGTAGTTAGCACCTCCTTAAGTAATGCGCGGAGATGCTCTAACTTAAATTTAAACGTCACAACATCAGGTTCTGCCTGTTGAGAAATTCTTCCTGAATCAGAAAGTTCTCCCTCCGACAAACCCTCCCTCACTACCACTTCTGACTGGTGTGAGGGTATGACAGATAAATTTAAAACTGAGCAATCACGCTTTCTTTGAAATGCTGGCAATTTGGATAAAATATTAGCTATGGAATTATCCATTACTGCCGTTAATTGTTGCATAGTAACAAGCATTGGCGAGCTAGATGTACTAGGGGTCGCCTGCGCGGGCATAACTGTTATTGACACAGAAGGAGAGGATGAAGAACTATCCCCACTATCTTCATTTGAGGAATCATCTTGGGCAACCTTATTAAATGTGACAGTACTGTCTTTACTTTGTCTGGACGCCATGGCACAATTATCACATACATTTGAAGGGGGGACCACCTTGGCCTCCATACATACAGAACATGTTCTATCTGAAGGTACAGACTTGTTAGACAGGCTTAAACAGGCTAATAATGCAAAAAAAACGTTTTTAAACAAAACCTTTACTGTCTCTTTAAATGTTAAACAGAGCACACTTTATTTCTGAATGTGTGAAAAACTATGAAGGAAATATCCAATCTTTACCAAATTTTCACCACAGTGTCTTAATGCTTTAAAAGTATTGCACCCCAATTTTCAAGCTTTTAACCCCTTAAATGAGGAAACCGGAGCCATTTAATCAATCAAACCCCACTACAGTCCAAGCCACAGCGTTTGCTGCGACTTCACCTGTCCTTGGGGGGTTATACGATACCAAATTAAGCCTTCCAGGAACGTTTTCAATGATCACCAGACCCTCTCACATGCAGCTGCATGCACTGCAACCAAAAGAAACTGCGCAATTATGGCGCGAAAATGAGGCTCTGCCTACTATAGTGAAAGGCCCTTCCTGACTGGGAAGGTGTCTAAACGACTGCCTGGCGCCTAAAAACGTTCCCCAACAATAAAAGTTTAGAAATCACTTCAAACTTCATAAAAAACTTAAATAAAGCAATCGATTTAGCCCACAAGAGTGTCAACCAGTGTATAGCCCATAATAAGCCTTCATTCTGTTAAGAGTCTAAGAAAATGGCTTACCGATCCCCCAAGAGGGAAAATGACAGTCTTCTAGCATTACACAGTCTTGTTAGAAAATGGACTAGTCATACCTTGAGCAGAAAAGTCTGCAAACTGTTCCCCCCAACTGAAGTTCTCTGGGCTCAACAGTCCTGCGTGGGAACAGCAATTGATTTTATTTAGTGCTGCTAAAATCATACTCCTCTTTTAAACAGAACTCTTCATCCCTTTCTGTTTTAGAGTAAATAGTACAAACCGGCACTATTTTAAAATAACAAACTCTTGATAGAAGAATAAAAAACTACAACTAAACACCACATACTCTTCACCATCTCCGTGGAGATGCTACTTGTTCAGAGCGGCAAAGAGAATGACTGGGGGGCGGAGCCTGAGGAGGGGCTATATGGGCAGCTTTTGCTGTGCTCTTTGCCATTTCCTGTTGGGGAAGAGAATATTCCCACAAGTTATGGATGACGCCGTGGACCGGACACACCAATGTTGGAGAAAAGCAGAATCCACTGCTTAATAAATCTACCCCATAGAGTGTTAAAATAAATGTATGCTAAGTAATCATTTACACTCACTAACTATAACATACAAAAACAAGACCCAGATAACTTGAAAATAAATGTTAACATTTTGCAGAAGTTATTTTCTTTATTATTATTTTTTTTACATTTTGTAAAACCTATATAGAAATAAATCACTAATTGTTTGGGTGCAATAAATAAATGAAGTCACGTGGAAAATGGACCTTGCACCATTTTTGGAAGTATTCTGAGTAAATACAGATTACTTTTTCTGCATTAAGGAATCTTTTTTGCAGTTATATCATACTTACTTTATAAGGGTCAACAGGGTCTTCCCAAGCGACATGGAACATATGACGGATTTCTTCAGCTAATCCTATCCGTGCTCCACTGTTTGCTGCAACATAGATGCGAGGGATCCCCTGAGATCGAGAAAGTTCTGAAGCTCTTAAATAAAGCAGGTCTTCTTGGGGACCAAAAGAACCAATTCTATATGTGATGTCATTTCCTATAACAATGATATCCCGTCCATCTGGATATTCAGGGCTTTTGAGAGTCATTTTCCAAGCTACCATACCAATCTGAAAGGAAAAAATGTTTAATCATGATTAAAACCAGGATGGATTCTACAAACTTTATTATAAGCTTATAACTAGATGGCATTATGTCCCCCTCTAATTGCATAGAATGTTCCCAGACTCTTCCCCCTTTTGCTGGCGAGGGTGTTTGTCGACGGGAGACCCATTTCACATATGGTGGGTGTGCCAAATCATTAAACCCTTATGGGCCAAACTGCACACTCTTTGAACCTTACTGGGGCTGGTGGAGGTCTTGCCCCCTGAAGTCGCTCTTCTTCCTCTAAATCTCCAGCACCACTCTGTACCCGCACACTCCCTACTGATAACAATCCTGATGGCGGTAAAACTCATAATCGCGAGAAATTGGAAGAAACCCAATATCCCTCACTGGCAGGCACTGATACATTTAATCACATATTTTAAATCTATGGAGAATTATGTTTATACCTCGCGCCAGCAAATTGAACTATATGTACAGATTTGGGAGCCTTGGGAGAACCTGGGTGAAAACAAAATACTTTCTTTCTAGGGAGTAAGGAACAATAACTGCTCATCTTCTATATGGTGGGGGGGACTGTATGAAAATCCCCCCCCTTTTTTTCTCCTTCCTTCTTTCCCTCCCTTCTATCCCTTTATCTCTGCTGAATAAATTGGACTATTGACTACTCATAAACTCATCATAGCATTCCTGGGTCCACCTGGGGCCCTAAATATATCATTCCCAGACCCCTAACTTTAAAATCACACAGAAATATTGCGCCCAGTAGGGGCCATTTGATTACATAAAAAAATAAATGTTTGCCATAACCTTTCATTATCAAATATGTGTAAAATTAGATATTCTATATCTACTGTGAAACTGCACTGATTGTAAAAGTTCTTGTGTTAGAGGGCGGTTGACGGTCCTGTGTTTGGTACTCCGATCGCACCTGATTAATCCATGTATGTTTGTTTTAATGCTTGCACTGTTGTGTTTATTAAAAAACCAGGGTGGATAAAAATCAATTATATTTTTGTTTAAACAATACAAAAAAATCTGATATTTTTATTTAAATAGGATTTAAAAAAAAAAAAGATAGTAGATAGTTTCTATTTAAGATACCTTATATTATAAAGGTTATTCATCCCGAAACAAGGATTAGATGCTGTATATTCATGGCTGCAATGCTTAATTTGTTTTGTAAATGAATTCTATTCACAATATCATGCTTTCCCAGAGGTCAGTGTAAGATTATTTGGGGCAATTTTTCTATTTTAAAGATATCATAACAAATTATTGGTTGTATAGTTCTAAAAACTGTGATTTTGTGTCTGCAGAAATAACATTCACCTTCTTCACAGCAAAAAGGTTATAAAATAAACACACATAGTTGAGAAATGGGGCCTAGCTGAACACATTGCGTGAGATAGCTCACAGTAGTGCATTGCTTCTGAGCCAACCTATGTATCCTTTTTAACAATGGATACCAAGAGAACAAAGCAAATTAGATAAGAGAAGTAAATAGGAAAATTGTTAAAAATGACATGTTCTTTCTGAATCATTAAAGTTTAATTTTGACTTTACTGTCCCTGTAATGCCATTGCTCCCCTGCAAATCTATGTACAAAGAATCAACCCATACTAACTTTCAAGAAGCTCAATAAATAGAAGATTGTTTGGAGTGAAATAGATCTGCACAAGGACCTAAGTATGAGGAGGGAGGAGCAAGCATTAAAAATGAAATAGAATGTTATTGTTTTAGTTAAATAAAACTAAATTGTTGTTATTAAGGTAAATGTTCTCCTTTCAATACAGGTGAAAAGTTGAACAAATATGAATGATTAACATATTAAACTGAAGAGAGTTCACCTCCTAATAATTTCGTTATCTATCTATCTCTAATGATACATAACCAAATCAGTAATGGTCCGATATAACAGGAAAAATAATCTGAAAAGTTATTCTAAAAATGAAAACCATGATTTAAATCAGTCTTACTGACTAGTGATTTAAATTGGAATTAAAATCATGATTTAAATCAATTTCATTTAAATCAAATCCACCCTGATTAAAACTGAAAATATCTGGAACTGAGATATTATAGGATAGCAAGAGAATGAAGCAAATTTGATAATAAAAGTAAATAAAAGTTGTTTCATATTGTATGCTCCGTCTGAATTCTGAAACTTTTTTTGGGGATTCACGTTCCTTTAATTATGTGTAATGGAACAATGTTACAATATAGCTTTCCTGTTCTGACAAATGGACAGGTTTTACAAGCCCTAGCCCTGTTTCATATCTGTTCCTAACATAGTAGATGAGGTTGAAAGAAGACAGAAGTCCATTCAACCTATACAGATCCTACCTGATTTACAATAAAAGCTCCAATTGATCTTATCTCAATCCCATTAAACAAAAGTGACCCATTTAACACAAGCAAACATATCCCTTAATTAATTTTTAAATATAGCTAAGGTATTGGCACTCACTACCTCCTCAGGTAATGAGTTCCACAATTTAATTGCTCTTACAGTGAAAAAATGTTTACGTTGCAGGAGATTAAATCATGTTTCCTCAAAATCTAATATTGTGACATCTTTTCACAAACAATTTCCTTGGAATAAACAGAGCTTCCGCCAACTCTGTATTTGGGCCTTGAATATATTTATATAGAGTAATCATATCACCTCTCAAGTGCCCTTTTTTCTAGAGAAAACAGTTTAAGTTTGGCTAACCTCTCCTCATAGTTTAAATTCTCCACTCCCCTAATTACTTTTGTGGCTCTTCTCTAAACTTTTTTCTAACTCTGCAATGACTTTTTTTTGTTTCATTGTCCCCAGAACTGCAATTCCATGCTAAAGGTGGTCTTACCATAGATTTATATAGTGACAGAATTTTGCCTTCCTCTCTTGCATTAATGCCTCTTTTAATACATGCAAGTATCTTATTAGTTACTGCCCTGCATTGTGCACCAATTTTTAGCTTGTTATCTATAAGTACTCCCAAATCCCTTTCCTCCTTTGTTTTGCCAAGTCTAGTCACAATTAAATAATAGGTTGATTGCTTATTTTTACTTCCAAATGTTGAACCTTACATTTTCCAGTATTGAATCTCATTTTCCATTTACCAGTCCATTCTTTAAATTTTTGTAAATACCTCTGCAAAGCAATTTCATCCTGCATTGACCTAAAGATCTATGGAAACCACAAGCAGCAGTTGACAATGACACTTGCTATGCCATGGTGGAATAAGGCAAGGGGCAGGATGTAAGATGAAGAAGGAAGGCACTGAGGTTGAAATCGATCAGAGACTGCTTGAGAGCAGTATGTGAACCTGGATCAGATGTGAATTCCCAATGTTTAAACTGAAAATTAATATTACAATTTCCTTTAAAGAGAAAAAAGTAAAGTAGCATCTATTTGGGGGGGGGGCTGTCTTGTTAATTTCGTCAGAGGGGAGACCTACTGCCTAAGACTTTGAAAATCCCTGCTTACGTCCAATCTGAGTAAGATCTGTTTACTACTACTCGTTGCTCCCTGTCTTTAATCCAGTTATTTATCCATGAGCTAACATTTTCAGCTATTCCCAGTCCTTTACTTTTGTACATTAATCTCTCATGTGGCACTGTATCAAACGCCTTTGCAAAATCCAAGTATATCACATCAACTGATTCCTCTTTATCTATATTTTTACTTACTGCCTCGTAGAATCTAATTAGATTAGGTTGACATGATCTGTTCCTTATAGAGCCATGCTGTTTTGAACTCATAATCTTGTTTCCACGAATATGCTCATCAATATAATCCTTTATAATCCCTTTAAGTATCTTCCCCACACTTAATGTAAGACTAACTGGTCTAAAGCATCCTGGATCAGCCCTGCTTCCCTTTTGAAAAAGTGGCACCACATTAGCTTTACGACAGTCCTGGGGTACTTTGCTTGAGTATAATGAGTCTTGAAAAATTAAGAGTAGAGGTTTGGCTATAACAGTGTTAAAGGGACAGGAAAACCCAAAACTGTCTTTCATTATTTGGATAGAATGTACAATTTTAAACAACTTTCCAATTTACTTCTATTTTCAAATTTGCTTAATTCTCTTGTTATCCTTTACTGAAGGAACAACATTGCACTACTGACAGCTAGCTGAAGACATCTAGGTTAGCCAATCACAAGAGACAAATGTGTGCAGGCACCAATCAGCAGCTAGCTCCCACTAATGTAGGATATGTGCATATTCTTTTTAACAAGGGATACCAAGAGAATGAACCACATTTGAAAATAGAAATTAATTTAAAAGTGTCTTAAAATTAAATGTTCTATCTGAATCATGCAAGTTTAATTTTGAGTTTCCTATCCCTTTAAGTATAGTATAGTAATTGCATTCAGGAGAGATTATAAGATAAGAAACTGGAAAGCGATGAAGACTTTGTCAAAGTGAATGTAAACTTAAGACTAGTGCCCCATGGTATGGGGTAGACTTTTAAAAATTAACAAGGGTTTAATTCATCAAATCTTTTATATGTATGTATTTTGCCCAATTTGTACCTATTTACCGCTGCGTCGATAAGCGCTGCTCTCCCGCCTACCATATTGTCGAATTGATTGACAGATGATGATTTGTAAAAGAGCTAATCCTTGTTTCCCCCCCGGGGCGTTCAGACCCTTTGCATAAACGTCACGGCCCGGGGGGGAAACAAGGATTAGTTCTTTTAAAAATCTTCATCTGTCAATCAATTAGACAAAATGGAGAACGGGAGAGCTGCGCTTATCGTTGCAGCGGTAAATTGGTAACAATTGGGCAAAATACATAAAAATAAAAGATTTGATGAATTAAACCCTGGCTAATTTTTAAAAGTCTATCCAATGCCGTGGGGCACTAGTATTAAGTTTACATTCACTTTAACATAATGGCTTAGCCTAGTCTAGCCCAGTAACAATTGGCTCCTTTAAATAAAGCAAATAGTGGGTGGAGTTTGGGCATTGAAAAAGAAAACATTTCAAATTCACCCATTATGTTAATGTAATGCAAGTCTGCAGAAAAATCTTGTAATTACAAGGTGTTTACTGTCCCTTTAAAAGAAGGTATCTTGTGTGCTGTGATGTGAGACATAAAAAGTTGTCAAGTCACATTATGGGGTAGATTTATCATATGTCGGACATGATCCAATGTAGCGGAACATGTCCGCCCAACATCGCTTAATTTAACATTGCACAAGCATTTGAAATGCTTGTGCAATGCCGCCCCTGCACATTCGCGGCCAATTGGCTGGTAGTAGGGGGTGTCAATCATCCCGATAGTATCCGATCGGGATGATTGTTGTCCGCCACCTCATAGGTGGCAGATGAGTTAAGGAGCAGCGGTCTTACAACCTAAAGGCTCGCACAGAAACAGCTGCGTCCACAGCATAATAAATCTACCCCATGAATCAGTGGGACACACATCACAATATGGAGAACTTTATCATTTGCAGCGTTTGAGGCTCTGTGGTGAGCCTGCAACCACAAATTTAAGCAGAAACTGCCTCTTCATCCTCACCACCACTTCTGAGGTGGAGAAATTAATCACCCTGACACTCACTTGTTCTGGGTGATCGACATGCCTGCTCTCGCACACTTGGTTGTGTAAGAGTATGGGGCAGGATTGCACAACAGAGCTCTTGTGTAATGGTAAATGTCGCCATGCAATGCTACATCTCAAGTGGTGATAAATGTGGCTTCAATTATCAAAAACAGCTATTTCATATACAAAAATATAACTAAAGCAGCAATTGCTCATACAATTTACACTCTGCAGATGTTATAACAAGTCATTGAAAACACATTAAGGGGGAACCCAATTGTACAGTATAGTGCCAATTTGAACAGCATTTACTTCACATTTTAGGCAAAAAAAACAAAACATTCTGCACTTTTATGTAGATGATACATTTTGACAGCAAATTTTGATTTAGTTTTAGTCATAGTCTTTTGACTAAAATGCCATTTAATTTTAGCCATATTTTAGTCATCTTATTTGTTTTAGTTTTAGTCGACTAAATATATAGTAGTTAAAGTGTAATGCATTATATAAGCATTCCTCTAGAATTTCCAAACTCATTATATACTCTGGAGAAAACAACTATTAACCTGTTATTACTTATGGTATTAAAAGGAAAGTCTACACCATAATTTGTATTGTTTTAAAAGATAGATAATCCCTTTATTACCCATTCCCTAGTTTTGCATAACCAACACAGTTATATTAATACACTTTTTACCTATGTGATTACCTTATATCTAAGCCCCTCAGACATCCCCCTTATCTCAGCTCTTTTGACTGACTTGCATTTTAGCCAATCAGTGCTTACTCTTAGGTAACTCCACGTGCGTCAGCACAGTGTTATCTATATGACTCACATGAACTAACACCCTTTACTGGTGAAAAACTATCAAAATGAATTCAGCTTAGAGGCTGCCTTCAAGGTCTAAGAAATTAGCATATGAACCCCCTAGGTTTAGCTTTCAACTAACAATACCAAGAGAACAAAGCAAAAATGGTGATTAAAAAAATTTGGAAAGTTATTTAAAATGACATGCCCTATCTGGATCATGAAAGTTTATTTTGGACTAGACTGTCCCCTTAAGGTTTGAACAAGCAATGCAAACACAGATTTAATTGTTGTGATATACAACTTCTTTATCTTAGAAATTAAATAAAACCAAATCTCAAAGAAAAAAAATGGATTTTCCACAAAGGACCAGTAATTAGATATACATTGAATATAACAACTAGATAGATACATCAACAGTTTTTCGTTATAGTTTTAGTCATTATAACTTAGTTTATATTTAGTTTTAGTGACTGAAAAAGTGTTGACGAAAAACTATGCCGAAAAATATTAGTCGACTAACTTAACACTAGATGATAGACAATTTGTTAATACAAGGACGTGATTTAAAGGGACACTCAATCAAAATTAAACTTTAATTATTCAGATAGCGTATGCCATTTTAAACAACTTTCCAATTTACTTCTATTAACTAAATGTGTACATTCTTTTTATATTTAAACATTTTGAGTCTCAAGCTCCTACTGAGCAAGTGCAAGAATAAGTGTGTATGCATTTGTGAATGGCTGATGGCTGTCACATGGTACGTGTATGCATTTGTGATTGGCTGATGGCTGTCACATGGTACAGGGGGAGTGGAAAGACACATAACTTTAAATTGTCAGAAAAAAAACCTACTACTCATTTGAAGTTCAGACTAAGTGCTATAGCATTGTCTTGTTATCTTGTATTTGTTGATTATACAAATCTACTGTGTTGACTGGTCCTTTAAAGGGACAGTAAACCTTAAAAACAGAATTTATGTTTACCTGATAAATTACTTTCTCCAACGGTGTGTCCGGTCCACGGCGTCATCCTTACTTGTGGGATATTCTCTTCCCCAACAGGAAATGGCAAAGAGCCCAGCAAAGCTGGTCACATGATCCCTCCTAGGCTCCGCCTACCCCAGTCATTCGACCGACGTTAAGGAGGAATATTTGCATAGGAGAAACCATATGGTACCGTGGTGACTGTAGTTAAAGAAAATAAATTATCAGACCTGATTAAAAAAACCAGGGCGGGCCGTGGACCGGACACACCGTTGGAGAAAGTAATTTATCAGGTAAACATAAATTCTGTTTTCTCCAACATAGGTGTGTCCGGTCCACGGCGTCATCCTTACTTGTGGGAACCAATACCAAAGCTTTAGGACACGGATGAAGGGAGGGAGCAAATCAGGTCACCTAAATGGAAGGCACCACGGCTTGCAAAACCTTTCTCCCAAAAATAGCCTCAGAAGAAGCAAAAGTATCAAACTTGTAAAATTTGGTAAAAGTGTGCAGTGAAGACCAAGTCGCTGCCCTACATATCTGATCAACAGAAGCCTCGTTCTTGAAGGCCCATGTGGAAGCCACAGCCCTAGTGGAATGAGCTGTGATTCTTTCGGGAGGCTGCCGTCCGGCAGTCTCGTAAGCCAATCTGATGATGCTTTTAATCCAAAAAGAGAGAGAGGTAGAAGTTGCTTTTTGACCTCTCCTTTTACCGGAATAAACAACAAACAAGGAAGATGTTTGTCTAAAATCCTTTGTAGCATCTAAATAGAATTTTAGAGCGCGAACAACATCCAAATTGTGCAACAAACGTTCCTTCTTTGAAACTGGTTTCGGACACAGAGAAGGTACGATAATCTCCTGGTTAATGTTTTTGTTAGAAACAACTTTTGGAAGAAAACCAGGTTTAGTACGTAAAACCACCTTATCTGCATGGAACACCAGATAAGGAGGAGAACACTGCAGAGCAGATAATTCTGAAACTCTTCTGGCAGAAGAAATTGCAACTAAAAACAAAACTTTCCAAGATAATAACTTAATATCAACGGAATGCAAGGGTTCAAACGGAACCCCCTGAAGAACTGAAAGAACTAAATTGAGACTCCAAGGAGGAGTCAAAGTTTTGTAAACAGGCTTAATTCTAACCAGAGCCTGAACAAAGGCTTGAACATCTGGCACAGCAGCCAGTTTTTTGTGAAGTAACACCGACAAGGCAGAAATCTGTCCCTTCAGGGAACTAGCAGATAATCCTTTTTCCAATCCTTCTTGAAGGAAGGATAGAATCCTAGGAATCTTAACCTTGTCCCAAGGGAATCCTTTAGATTCACACCAACAGATATATTTTTTCCAAATTTTGTGGTAAATCTTTCTAGTTACAGGCTTTCTGGCCTGAACAAGAGTATCGATAACAGAATCTGAGAACCCACGCTTCGATAAAATCAAGCGTTCAATCTCCAAGCAGTCAGCTGGAGTGAAACCAGATTCGGATGTTCGAACGGACCCTGAACAAGAAGGTCTCGTCTCAAAGGTAGCTTCCAAGGTGGAGCCGATGACATATTCACCAGATCTGCATACCAAGTCCTGCGTGGCCACACAGGAGCTATCAAGATCACCGACGCCCTCTCCTGATTGATCCTGGCTACCAGCCTGGGGATGAGAGGAAACGGCGGGAACACATAAGCTAGTTTGAAGGTCCAAGGTGCTACTAGTGCATCCACTAGAGCCGCCTTGGGATCCCTGGATCTGGACCCGTAGCAAGGAACTTTGAAGTTCTGACGAGAGGCCATCAGATCCATGTCTGGAATGCCCCACAGCTGAGTGACTTGGGCAAAGATTTCCGGATGGAGTTCCCACTCCCCCGGATGCAATGTCTGACGACTCAGAAAATCCGCTTCCCAATTTTCCACTCCTGGGATGTGGATAGCAGACAGGTGGCAGGAGTGAGACTCCGCCCATAGAATGATTTTGGTCACTTCTTCCATCGCTAGGGAACTCCTTGTTCCCCCCTGATGGTTGACGTACGCAACAGTTGTCATGTTGTCTGATTGAAACCGTATGAACTTGGCCCTCGCTAGCTGAGGCCAAGCCTTGAGAGCATTGAATATCGCTCTCAGTTCCAGAATATTTATCGGTAGAAGAGATTCTTCCCGAGACCAAAGACCCTGAGCTTTCAGGGATCCCCAGACCGCCTCAGCCCATCAGACTGGCGTCGGTCGTGACAATGACCCACTCTGGTCTGCGGAATGTCATCCCTTGTGACAGGTTGTCCAGGGACAGCCACCAACGGAGTGAGTCTCTGGTCCTCTGATTTACTTGTATCTTCGGAGACAAGTCTGTATAGTCCCCATTCCACTGACTGAGCATGCACAGTTGTAATGGTCTTAGATGAATGCGCGCAAAAGGAACTATGTCCATTGCCGCTACCATCAACCCGATCACTTCCATGCACTGAGCTATGGAAGGAAGAGGAACGGAATGAAGTATCCGACAAGAGTCTAGAAGTTTTGTTTTTCTGGCCTCTGTCAGAAAAATCCTCATTTCTAAGGAGTCTATTATTGTTCCCAAGAAGGGAACCCTTGTTGACGGGGATAGAGAACTCTTTTCCACGTTCACTTTCCATCCGTGAGATCTGAGAAAGGCCAGGACAATGTCCGTGTGAGCCTTTGCTTGAGGAAGGGACGACGCTTGAATCAGAATGTCGTCCAAGTAAGGTACTACAGCAATGCCCCTTGGTCTTAGCACAGCTAGAAGGGACCCTAGTACCTTTGTGAAAATCCTTGGAGCAGTGGCTAATCCGAAAGGAAGCGCCACGAACTGGTAATGTTTGTCCAGGAATGCGAACCTTAGGAACCGATGATGTTCCTTGTGGATAGGAATATGTAGATACGCATCCTTTAAATCCACCGTGGTCAAGAATTGACCTTCCTGGATGGAAGGAAGAATAGTTCGAATGGTGTCCATCTTGAACGATGGAACCTTGAGAAACTTGTTTAAGATCTTGAGATCTAAGATTGGTCTGAACGTTCCCTCTTTTTTGGGAACTATGAACAGATTGGAGTAGAACCCCATCCCTTGTTCTCTTAATGGAACAGGATGAATCACTCCCATTTTTAACAGGTCTTCTACACAATGTAAGAATGCCTGTCTTTTTATGTGGTCTGAAGACAACTGAGACCTGTGGAACCTCCCCCTTGGGGGAAGTCCCTTGAATTCCAGAAGGTAACCTTGGGAGACTATTTCTAGCGCCCAAGGATCCAGAACATCTCTTGCCCAAGCCTGAGCGAAGAGAGAGAGTCTGCCCCCCACCAGATCCGGTCCCGGATCGGGGGCCAACATTTCATGCTGTCTTGGTAGCAGTGGCAGGTTTCTTGGCCTGCTTTCCCTTGTTCCAGCCTTGCATTGGTCTCCAAGCTGGCTTGGCTTGAGAAGTATTACCCTCTTGCTTAGAGGACGTAGCACCTTGGGCTGGTCCGTTTCTACGAAAGGGACGAAAATTAGGTTTATTTTTTGCCTTGAAAGGCCGATCCTGAGGAAGGGCGTGGCCCTTACCCCCAGTGATATCAGAGATAATCTCTTTCAAGTCAGGGCCAAACAGCGTTTTCCCCTTGAAAGGAATGTTAAGTAGCTTGTTCTTGGAAGACGCATCAGCCGACCAAGATTTCAACCAAAGCGCTCTGCGCGCCACAATAGCAAACCCAGAATTCTTAGCCGCTAACCTAGCCAATTGCAAAGTGGCGTCTAGGGTGAAAGAATTAGCCAATTTGAGAGCATTGATTCTGTCCATAATCTCCTCAAAGGGAGGAGAATCACTATCGACCGCCTTTATCAGATCATCGAACCAGAAACATGCGGCTGTAGCGACAGGGACAATGCATGAAATTGGTTGTAGAAGGTAACCTTGCTGAACAAACATCTTTTTAAGCAAACCTTCTAATTTTTTATCCATAGGATCTTTGAAAGCACAACTATCCTCTATGGGTATAGTGGTGCGTTTGTTTAAAGTGGAAACCGCTCCCTCGACCTTGGGAACTGTCTGCCATAAGTCCTTTCTGGGGTCGACCATAGGAAACAATTTTTTAAATATGGGGGGAGGGACGAAAGGAATACCGGGCCTTTCCCATTCCTTATTAACAATGTCCGCCACCCGCTTGGGTATAGGAAAAGCCTCTGGGAGCCCCGGCACCTCTAGGAACTTGTCCATTTTACATAGTTTCTCTGGGATGACCAACTTGTCACAATCATCCAAAGTGGATAATACCTCCTTAAGCAGAATGCGGAGATGTTCCAACTTAAATTTAAATGCAATCACATCAGGTTCAGCCTGTTGAGAAATGTTCCCTGAATCAGTAATTTCTCCCTCAGACAAAACCTCCCTGGCCCCATCAGACTGGGTTAGGGGCCCTTCGGAAATATTATTATCAGCGTCGTCATGCTCTTCAGTATCTAAAACAGAGCAGCCGCGCTTACGCTGATAAGTGTTCATTTTGGCTAAAATGTTTTTGACAGAATTATCCATTACAGCCGTTAATTGTTGCATAGTAAGGAGTATTGGCGCGCTAGATGTACTAGGGGCCTCCTGAGTGGGCAAGACTCGTGTAGACGAAGGAGGGAATGATGCAGTACCATGCTTACTCCCCTCACTTGAGGAATCATCTTGGGCATCATTGTCATTATCACATAAATCACATTTATTTAAATGAATAGGAATTCTGGCTTCCCCACATTCAGAACACAGTCTATCTGGTAGTTCAGACATGTTAAACAGGCATAAACTTGATAACAAAGTTACAAAAACCGTTTTAAAATAAAACCGTTACTGTCACTTTAAATTTTAAACTGAACACACTTTATTACTGCAATTGCGAAAAAACATGAAGGAATTGTTCAAAATTCACCAAATTTTCACCACAGTGTCTTAAAGCCTTAAAAATATTGCACACCAAATTTGGAAGCTTTAACCCTTAAAATAACGGAACCGGAGCCGTTTTGAACTTTAACCCCTTTATAGTCCCTGGTATCTGCTTTGCTGAGACCCAACCAAGCCCAAAGGGGAATACGATACCAAATGACGCCTTCAGAAAGTCTTTTCTAAGTATCAGAGCTCCTCTCACATGCGACTGCATGCCATGCCTCTCAAAAACAAGTGCGCAACACCGGCGCGAAAATGAGGCTCTGCTTATGCTTTGGGAAAGCCCCTACAGAATAAGGTGTCTAATACAGTGCCTGCCGATATTATTATATCAAAATACCCAGATAAAATGATTCCTCAAGGCTAAATATGTGTTAATAATGAATCGATTTAGCCCAGAAAAAGTCTACAGTCTTAATAAGCCCTTGTGAAGCCCTTATTTACAATCGTAATAAACATGGCTTACCGGATCCCATAGGGAAAATGACAGCTTCCAGCATTACATCGTCTTGTTAGAATGTGTCATACCTCAAGCAGCAAGAGACTGCACACTGTTCCCCCAACTGAAGTTAATTGCTCTCAACAGTCCTGTGTGGAACAGCCATGGATTTTAGTGACGGTTGCTAAAATCATTTTCCTCATACAAACAGAATTCTTCATCTCTTTTCTGTTTCTGAGTAAATAGTACATACCAGCACTATTTCAAAATAACAAACTCTTGATTCAATAATAAAAACTACAGTTAAACACTAAAAAACTCTAAGCCATCTCCGTGGAGATGTTGCCTGTACAACGGCAAAGAGAATGACTGGGGTAGGCGGAGCCTAGGAGGGATCATGTGACCAGCTTTGCTGGGCTCTTTGCCATTTCCTGTTGGGGAAGAGAATATCCCACAAGTAAGGATGACGCCGTGGACCGGACACACCTATGTTGGAGAAAATAATGTTATATAATTCTGCACATAGTGCAGAATTATATAACATTATTTAAGTGCTATAGTTCTAAACGGCTTTTTTCTCTTCAAATAAGTAAAAATTACGGCGCTTTTACAGACCCGCTCTCTGCTGAGCGGGTCTGTAATATTCAGTCAGCGCATCGGGCCAGCTGTATAGTCACAGCCCGGCCCGACCACGCCATAGCACTAAGTGCAGCTCGCTCCTGTGACAGGAGCGAGCTGCACTTAGTCTTATGGCGCGATCGGGCCGGGCTGTGACTATACAACTGGCCCGATGCGCTGACTGAATATTACAGACCCGCTCAGCAGAGAGCAGAGAGCGGGTCTGTAAAAGCGCCGTAATTTTTACTTATTTGAAGAGAAAAAAGCCGTTTAGAACTATAGCACTTAAATAATGTTATATAATTCTGCACTATGTGCAGAATTATATAACATTATTTTTAAGGTTTACTGTCCCTTTAATCCTAAAGGAGTGGAAATCTAGAAATTCCCCTACCCTATCTGTATTTATTAAAATGATACACTCCAAAATTGTATTCAAGCAGTTTAACGTCATGACATCTCAGGATAGACAGATCTCTTCTTTTTTTAGTAAATGACTTAAAATTATTCTAGCCTACCCAATAATGGTTTAATTTATGCTTACACTACAATTCCACAAATCTGATTTTTTTTCAATCTTTGGCCTTAAGAGAAATTATCCCACCAGCATGGTCTTTGGCTGATTACCCGGGATGAGGGTGAAAGAGAAGGAGGTGGCTGAAAATGGGCCCTAATGTTATCTTTGTCCCTAGTCTACAGATTATATAATTTAGATTACTACTTATTTCTGGGACAACTTTGTTTTCACGGAGAACATCTATACACCTTATAAGGGCTGAGAGCATAAGTTGATAAGAAAATATGAGGTTCATCTGTTGACTGTAATAAGTTGCAATAAGTGATAACATAGATTCATTTATTTTGTTCCTCTTCTAATTGTATCTCCAGTACTCAATATGCTTTCGTTTTTGTGTGCAGATGTATTTGTTGCATATGATATAACAAATGTTATATGACGTCCTATAAACTCTAATAAAAAAGAAATATATATATAAAAAGCATATTACATTCTTCATTTGTTCAAGCAGAAGTGCAACTCTAAAATATTAAAAAGAACTGTATCCGTTGTAATGCCATTGCACATATTACTTAGCCGTCTGTATAGGACTGGAAGTCCAAAGAGATTTGTTCTGATTGGATTTCTTCCCAAAACGTCCCTCCCTAACATTTTAGTCCAATTTTAGTTATATTAAAGGGACATGAAACCCAAAAAAATTCTTTCATGATTTAGATAGAGAATATCATTTTAAACAACATTCCAATTTACTTCTATTATCTAATTTGCTTCATTGTTTAGATATCATTTGTTGAAGAAATAGTATGCACATGTGTGAGCCAATCACATGAGGCATATATGTGCAGCCACCAATCAGGAGCTACTGAGCATATCTAGTTATGCTTTAAAACAAAGGATATCAAGAGAATGAAGCAAATAAAATAAAAGAAGTAAATTGGAAAGTTGTTTTAAATGGCATATTCTTCTAAATCATGAAAGAAAAAATTTGGGTTTCATGTCCCTTTAAGTTTTAGTCACTGAAAAAGTGTTGACGAAAACTATGACGAAAATTATTTGTCGACTAACTTAACACTGGATGATAGACAATTTGTTAATATAATGTCCCTTTGTATATATGGATTTCTGATCTACTTCTGAATCTGAGAACATATCATTCACAATGCAA